>NC_084749.1:29129055-29211555 GCF_033978785.1 Entelurus aequoreus | reverse complement strand
GTTTCCAGAGTGCCACTGAATGCACCACACTGCTATGGTAAGTGGAGTCCTCAATAAAAATGTGGTGTTAAATGTTCATTTATCCATTTATTTTGTTGCATTTTGCTGTATGTTCTGCGTGTATAATGTTTGTGTTACTATTTGTGGTGTCTGAAAAGGTTTGTTGTCCCTTGTTTAGCACTGTTAATTGGTTCCGGACACAACCGCAATAAAGGGATTTCTGCAAAGTAGGAATCATTAATAAATGATTACTTTCAAAGCTTGAGCATAAACAAAGTATTTACAACCTTCTAAATAGCTTTTGGACATAATGAGAGCCTCCTGGACATGAAGTACACTACACACATTTACACTCTTCATTCATTACAGTAATATTGCCTGAGGCTGAGCCAATAAGTGGCCACAATTCTGACAAGCACACTCTGGCTGGTTTGGTATCTAATGGCCAATACTAATGTACCGGTAGTCATATGTTGGGTTCATTTACCCATTTTATGCTTGACAATGCTTAATTTATGACCCAAAGAAATTGTAAAATATGCTTTAAGGCTTTTTTAAAATTATTTCCCCTACAAATCTGCAATGTGGTGAAGCTGCAATAGAATGGGATGTAGCGCAGGACGACCGTGGTGTTTCCTATTGGGTTATTTATCCAGAACAGATGAATAATGGAAACAGATACGTTTGTCTTACCAGAGAAAACATTGGCTTTCATAGTTTTAACAACAAATTGCATCTTCAGAAAATGTGTGAAAAAGCTAACTAAAAGTTTATTTCATATTCTGGTCCACTCAAGATCTGATGCAGTTTTGTTTACATTGCAAAATGCACACATTACACAAAACATTTGAGTCATGATTGAGCTTGTTAAAACAGCGGCGGAGTAAATTCTCACATCCATGTGTTTGGCTTTAGACTTGACGATCAACATGATTTAGAAGCAAGTGCAGCACTTTCTTTCACTCCACTTTTAAGTCAATTGGTAGAAGACCAAACAAAAAAAAGGTTGAGAAAAAGGTTTGCTTGTGGCACAAAACCTTCATTGTTTGTCACATGAGTTGATGTTGCACAAATGAGTGCTACACAAGATAAAAGCCATGTGTTCTATAATACTATTAATAGTACTTATCTTATTGTGAAGGCGGCGTGGTGTCAGCATGTACTCTCTTGTAGAAGAGCAGATACGGCGTTGAAGACGAGCAAGTCTGGTGAGAACAAGCTTGCAGGACATCTTCCTCCTGAAACAAGCGCACCTCTGAGTCGTCGAAGAGCAGCCATTTTCCTTCGTACTCCAGGAGGTTGTTCAAAGCTTGCTGCTCCGAGGCCTCCAAACCCTCACACGAGGTCAAAGGCCCATCTCCTGCTTCTGGATTGGGGTTTAGAGTTGTTCTCTGTTTGGGCGCTTCTCTCACGCTGCCCACTGAACTCCGCTGACCTCCCAAGAGTCCGACGCCACCCTCGGGAAGCTTCTTATTTCCTGGTTTGCTGCACGCCAAGCTAGGCGCCGGCTGTTCTTTTGCATTCTGCTTGACAGAAACTTCGCCATCGTCGTAGTCCTTCGCCTCCTCCTCTTCCGTATCCTTCCCGTCTTGCAGCCAGAGCTTGGCGTCCTCCAAGCCGCTCATGCGGACGTACGCGGTGTAATGGCCGCTGCTGATGGACACGCCGCTGTGCATGACCACGGCAAAGAGCTGGTAGTGGTGGCCTTTGTCGGAAGATCGAGGTGTGCACCACTCCTCCAGAGACAATGTCAGCGGCGTCTGCAAGGGAGTGTTGACCTTGGACAGACCTGCATAGGGGTCCAATCTGGAAGAAAGGAAAAGACAAATAACTGCAAAAGTTGCTTAGTCAGTCAAACGTGGTCAGGTTGGCAACTCACTCCAGATTGTTGGCGGAGAAGCGCTTCAGGTGAATAGTGATGACGTCGGGCGTTTTGTCAAACAGAAGACTCCTTTCAGCTTCGGCGTAGTGATGACACGTGTCACAGAAGTACTTGTCTTCTCCCACGATGCGCTCCACCGACGCAAACTGTGCGATAGACCATTTCAAGGTTTTCTGCTCTAATTTGGGGTATGGAGAAACTGTGGAGACAAAGAAATAAGAAAGGCGTAAGTCAGGGGACCAGTTGTTGGGACAGTGTGCCTACTTATAATATTCAATAATCTGACAAACTACCATACTTGCCAACCCTCCCGATTTTTCTGGGAGACTCCCGAATTTCAGTGCCCCTCCCGAAAATCTCCCGGGGCAACCATTCTCCCGAATTTCTCCCGGACAACAATATAAAGGGCGTGCCGTGATGGCACTACCTTTAGCATCCTCTACAACCTGTCGGCGCGTCCGCTTTTTCACCATACAATCAGTGCATACAACCAGTCGCATGTTGTATGCAGCTTCTGCATACACACGAAAGTGACTGCAAGACATACTTGATCAACAGCCATACAGGTCACACTGAGGGTGGCCGTATAAACAACTTTAACACTGTTACAAACATGCGCCACACTGTGAACCCACACCAAACAAGAATGACAAACACATTTTGGGAGAACATCCGCACCGTAACACAACATAAACACAACAGCACAAATACCCAGAATCCCTTGCATCCCTAACTCTTCCGGGCTACAATATACACCCCCGCTTCCACCAAACCTCACCCCCCCCTCCCCCCTCTGGTATTTTATTCATCCTTCCCTGTTACAATGTAAATTTACCACTGCGTCTACTTTTTTTCCAAATGATTTCTTATTTCTGGACAACACGTTGGCAAACTGGGGTTGTTTTTAAATGTGCTACATAAATGAATAAACTGAACAGCACTGACACTGTTAAAAAAACACTATTTTGCATGTTTTGTGTTTCTTATGCTTCACTGATATTGTTTTAGTCTTATTTTATTTGTTTTTAATGGCTAAGCTTTTATTGTCTTAAAAATTATTTCAATGAAAAGTGCGCAGCAAATAATTATATTATTTCTGGCGGGCGTTGTGGCATCCTGCTTTTCAGCAGTATTTGAACGCGCCATAAAATATGATATAAAAAACGATCACTCTGTTCTAAGAGAGCACAGCTTGTAGGTTCAATGTGTATTGTGCACATTTGAATAGTTTGGTTGCTCAGACAGCAATGTGTTTAAATAAGTTTAGATTGGGCTATGTGGTTTCTTAATAGGAAAATATGATAATGTCTCTAGTTTTCATGTTAACATTTAAGCTAATGAGATGGTGCCAGTCAGTCCGTAAGTTTACCAAAGCGCAGTTACCAATCACGTTTTTTTGGTCATTTTAATTGAAACGGTAATACTAACGGTCAGGAGTTTTACTTGTGCAGCTCTACTAACACCTGCTGCATCTCACACAGCAATGAAGGAGTTCAGCACGGCACCTTGTTATTATTAGTTTATGTATTAGGGAAGTAACGGTATTGTAAATACTGCGGTTCTCACAATAATGCCGTAACGTGTGACGGTAAATGGGAACTAGGACTACACCCACCATTGTAGGGTTTTTATTGCCACTATTGAGTGAGCCGATCTGAGAAGCAAACCACATCTTCCATAATCCCCTGCCGCAGCGCAGCTCAGTAAAATACGGCAGGAAACAGAGGATCAGAGTGGAAAGCTCGAGCAAGTGGATCCTCCCACAAAGTTTAAATCTTGACATCACAGTCAAAGAAATTCAAAGAGGAGAAAACGTGACGTACATGCAAAATACAGTTTGGAGATATTGCTCGACCGTGGCCGTCTACGCTACAGGTCCGGAAATAAAAGCAACTTGAGAATTCACTTAATTAATCATTTTAAAGATTATTGAAGCAAAACCAATAAGTAATCCAGGCCAAACATCAATTTGTGAGTCATTATAATCAGGTTTTTATCTAACATGTCAAGTTTAAAAACACAGAACTGAAAGTTTTTTATGTTTGCTTGTTATTTCAAACACTGTTTCCCTCACTGTTCTTCGCAATTTCAACAAACCTCTTGGTAGTAATAAATATGATTACAATATTTGAGGATTAGGTTTGTGTTTATTTACAGTAAGTGTGTTTATCCTTAACATAACTTTAACTTTATTTTCCACACTAAGTCATATTTTTCAAGTAATCTTTTTTTTACATTACTGCAATATCGTAACGTGACCTTAAAACTGTGATAATAGCGTATTGTGGGATTTTGATATCGTTACATCTCTAGTATGCATTTGTCTTTTTTCCCCATTGATTTACATCACATCACATTATTTAACTCTCAATTGTATTTAATTCACTGGCAGGTTACGCGTTGCCATGACGCAATGATGTCGCTGTCACACAACAACTCCATGTTTACTAGACAGAACTCTTTTGGTGGGTGGAAAAGTGGCCGGATTCAACAGTTTGTTGTTCAAAACCTCACCTGAAGAGAGATCGTCTGGGCTGCTGGGTTGCTCATCCAGCACGGGAACACTGATGTCCTGGAAGTCCTCTCGCCTTTCGGTGAAGCTCTCACACTCCAGACAACGAGTGCGTAAGACCAGCTGGCCTTGGAATAAGCGCTCCAACAGGTCTAGACCGTCTGCAAGGCAACAGAACCAAAAAGGGAGGTCCAGGTTATGTCATATTATATGTGAAGATGCCCCAAAGGTTACTAATGTCATACCTTGATGTGCCTCTTTCTCTACACTGTTTATGTTTTGAGGGACGACCTCCTGATCGTCTTCTGACTTATCATCTTTACTTTGCTTGTCCTCGGTCACATTGTTCTCTTGCTCCACCTTCTTTCCAAAGGAGGAGGTGAGCTTCCCCACAGTGCGAAACATCGACATGATGCTGGGTTGTTTCCTAACCGGTCTCAGCCAGCTCAATTTACTACGCTTCTTTTTCCCGTCAGCCTCGTTAGAGGTTTTCTCATCATCACTGCCCACATCTTCCTCCTCATTTACTTTTATTTCCTTGTCTCCCTTTCCTTCCTCTCCATCTTTGCCATGCGTGTTATCCTGGGTGATGTCGCTGGACGACTTCCTTTTGGAACGGGTGACAGGTGCACTCACGGTGTGCTCCTCTTCAGCACTACATCTGGCAGATTTAATAGATTTTGGCTTCTTTTTGGCATTTCCCAGGTCTGTGTCGCTCTTCCTCTTTCCATTCACTTGACCTTCATCTTCTGTGCTTCTATCCAGTTCAGAATTGTGTGAACTAAGAGGGGTGCCATGTTTGACTTCCTCCTGCTTCTCCAGCTTGTGCTCCTTCCGTATGGTGATGCAGGCCTCTTGGATGTAGCCCAGAATGCATTGCAGAACCTCTTGGGCATCATGCTGAAGGTAGCCTTCATACATTGGGTTCAGTTGCCTGCAAGAAATGTAAGCAAATAAATCAGTCGAAGCACATAGAAATGATGTTTAAAAGGTAGGGATGTTCCAATCACGGTTTTCTGCTGTTGATTCTGAAATCAATCATTTATAAATGAGATCAGCCAATACCAGGGTTTTCCCTTAATGCGGCAGACCGCCACTGCATTTTTATTATCGCCACACCTTGACAATAAGTTGTTTTTATTACATAAAAAAAGTTCAATTTAAGTAATACATTGTCCCCAAAAGAAATCACACTAAGTCCAACGCGATTTTTAACTTTTATTACCAAACCTATGATAACAAATCGCACAATTCCAACAGGTTTTAACTCCCGTGTCCACACTTTTGTCTCTTCTCCGCCGGGCACACAACAACACTTCCTCATTCTCCGCCATTCAGGCATGGACGGTGTGTTTGTAAACATGGGAAAAACTGACATTAAATCCAAACCACACAAACATTACCACCAGCAGGTCATTACAGTTTGAATTAGGGTTGCAAAAGGGTGGAAAGTTTCCGGTAATTTTCCGGAAACTTTCCGGAAATTTACCTTGGTAAGTTAAGCTCGGGAAGTTTGGAAAAATGTACCATTTTTTGATTATTCAAAGTTGGACACCGGCCATGGGAATTAATGGAAATTAACAGGAAATTTACAGACATAAATATAAACATTTTGTGGTCATAATAAGCAGACATGCATGCAAACATTTGTAATACAAATTTATTTTTGTGAGCAGAACTTCATCAAACGTCAAAAAACATCAATGTTAATTGAATAAATGAAATGCCCCCCCAAAAAGTCCCATTCAAAATGTAAAATGAAAGCATTTAGTTAAGCTTCTCAAGCCTCTGTTTTTTCATCAAACATAAAAAAACATGAATGTTGAATAAAATAAATGATGCCCCCCCAAAAAGGTCCCATTCAAAATGTAAAATGAAAGCATTTAGTTAAGCTTCTCAAGCCTCTGTTTTTTTGCATTTTTCCTCTGAATCCTTTCTTCATGGAACTCATCAACGTCCTCAATGTCCACTTCCTCGACATCTGACTTGTCGTCATCTTCGGTGTCACTGTCCAACCTTGTTGAGGATGGCTCTGTGTCAGGTTTAAAGAGCCTTAGGTTTGCCCGGATGGCCACCAGTTTTTGGACCCTTGCATTCGTGAGCCTGTTGCGAACCTTTGTGTGCATGTTTCCAAACAGTGACCAGTTGCACTCAGAGGAGGCTGATGTGGGTGGGATTTGGAGGGATGACTGAGGCTACATGTGCAAGGGCCTCAGATCCACAAAGTCTCTTCCACCAGGTGGATGCAGATATGTGCTGGCATGACTGCCATATCCCATCCCCTTCCCAAAGGCCCTTGCTTAGTACAGTACTTTGCCAGACTGCCGAGGACTTTGCCTTCATCAAGACCCAGATGGTGAGACATGGTAGTAATAACAGTGTAAGCTCTGTTGATCTCTTTACCAGAGAGTGTGCTCTTCTCATGGTACTTTGGGTCCAGCATGTATGCTGCTGCGTGTATTGGCTTCATCCAGAACACTTGGCGCTTATCCATTGATTTGACCACTGCGGTTTCCTCTGCTTGGAGCAGCAGGGAAGTGGGCAGAGTAGTTTGGATTTCTTCTTTGAGCTCAGCAAACAGACATTGAACATCTGACAAGACGGCATCATCACCTTCTATCTTGGCAATAGCTGTTGCTATTGGTTTGAGGATAGTCTGGCTGCTAGTCACTCTTTCCCAAAACACATCTTCCAGCAGGATTCTCTTGAGACTTTCGATGGATGCAGACTGGGATATGGCCATCTTTTGCAGAGACTCCTTCCCCTCCAGTAGGCTGTCGTACATGATGACAACCCCACCCAATCGATTGATGCTACGGAGCTTCAGTGTGGTGCTCTTGTTTTTTTCATTTTGCTTTGAGAAGTAGATTGCTGAAGCTACCTGTTTGCCCTTCACATATTTCACTACTTGTTTTGCTCTCTTGTACAGTGTGTCCATTGTCTTCAGTGCCATGATGTCCTTAAGGAGGAGATTAAGAGTATGGGCCAATCGTTATTTGAGGGTAGGTCTCCTCCACTTTTGCCCAAGCAGCCTTCATGTTCGCAGCGTGGTCAGTTACAAGTGCGAAGACTTTCTTCGGTCCAAGGTTGTTGATGGCTACTTTCAGCTCCTCAACAATGGAGGCGCCTGTGTGTCTGTTGTCCTTGGTGTTTGTGCTCTTGTAGAATACTGGTTGAGGGGTAGAGACGATGTTGTTGATAATTCCTTGTCCCTGGACATTCGACCACCCATCAGAGATGACTGTAATGCAGTCTGCCTTGTCAATAGTTTGCTTGCACTCTGTTGAACTCTCCATCCAGCAAATGAGTAGATACAGCATGTTTGGTGGGAGGTGTGTATGCTTGACGAAGAACATTCAGAAATCTCTTCTAATAGACATTGGCTGTGAGCATCAGAGGTGAGCCAGTTGCATACACTGCTCGAGCAAAACATTCATCAGCATTTCTCTGGCTGCGTTCATCCATTGAGTCAAAAAATTGTCTGAATCCAGAATGACCAGGAGCTTGTTGGGAGGGTGTCTGCATCTGCTAATGATACAGCTGCATCATTTTCACTTTGAATGGAAGCAGAGGAACTCTTCCTGGGGTTGCTTGTTTTGATCCTCGAGGAAACTTTGGGCACTTGTCTATATGCTGCTGCATCTTTGTGGCATTTTTGACATAGCTCTTTGCACAGTATTTGAAAATGTTCACAGCCTTTCCGCCTACATTGGTTGGGGTGAAATGTCTCTACACATCAGATGGTGTACGTGGCATTATTCTGTAGAATAAGATGAGAAGCTTGTAAAACACTAATGCAATGCCACACACAGATATAAATAGTCAGCTAAACAATTGGAGTAGTCTTTAAAAATATTTTACTGATGAACAAATTAATAGAAATAGGCTAGATGAATAAATCTCTCAATCAGCATGCTAAATCAAACTATAACCTATATTCTTGTATGAAAACAGAATGGCTAGCAGAACAGAAGGCAGAGGAAACTACACGTTTTGATTTAGTATTTGCTAGCTGAACTTCACAGATCACAAAAAAGGTAAATTTGGATCGCTAACGTAAGCATAAATGAATGGGATTTAACATAGAGAAAATTAGCATCACGGCTAACGGAGAAATATTTTTGGTTCATTATGAGACTGTGGTGGTACATAAACCTAGCTAGCTAGAGATATTGGCTTAAAAATTATTTAACAAGTACAGGAACAGCTAGCTAGCTTGAGTGGAAGTCTGCTGGAGTAGTCTACGGGCATACAGTAACAAGCAATTACACCTCTATTAAACTTAAATACCATAGATCAAATATATTTACCCTAGTAATATCATCAAAACTTACCTGACTGGATGAAGTCCTTGGGCTCAAATACTAGTGTGGCCTCAATAGCCCTGCTGTAGTGTGTAGCATGCTGGGAATTATCTGTGCATGTGATGGAAGAATGCACTGCGCATGTGATGGAGGAATGCACAATGAAGGGTTGAAATTCAACTGAATTTGCATTAAGTCTGGTTGTTTTAGCTAATAATCATGCTGCAAGATCTTGCATGTTGCATTCAATGTTTATTCTCATTAATTCCCATATATTACCGTTAATTCCCATGGAAAGTTTCCAACTTTGAATATTCCCAGAATTTTGCAACCCTAGTTTGAATGGATGTATATACAGCCTATTATTTGCGCACTATTGACAGGTGATGTACCGAAAACCCGCCCACCGAAAACAAGACTTTTAATTACCATAAACGGTGCTGCCGAACACGGATGTAAACAAGACGCACGCCATTGTCTGGAGCGTTGTCAGCATGTCTGCAATGTGGACGTAACCAGATATACCCATTGACAGCGAGCTACAAAATGTGCAAATATTGAGAAGACAGTGGCGGCTCATAAGAAGAGGAAGTTAACTAGACCAGCGCGAAGCGTGTGACGTCATGCTTGCTGTAGCACGCCTCTTTAGTCAGGAACACCGAGGGACAGAAGTTTAAAGTCTCTAAGCACGAGTACATTTTATAATAACATTGTAAGATTATATTTGTTGGGAGTAGTTCTTAATTAAAAAAGGTCATTAAAAGTCTCTTGAATTACACTTGAAAAATGTTCAAAGTGCATTGTACAACAAGCAACAACAGTTGAAAATATAGCAAAACGATAACAAAATATATCTTAATACTAATTAGTAATAACAGATTTGATTTTAAATTCATTTATACATTTTTAGCCTTTTTATCCAATCCAATCGACTTCATTTATATAGCACATTTAGTTAAACTTTTATCGTTTTCCAAAGTGTTGCACAGGAGTCAAAACGCATTTATAAGCAGGATAAAACTAAGGAGAGTCAATTGTAAAAAAACACCAGCAAAATGTTTTTTAATGAAAATCATCATAGCAGATTACGCTAATTATTCGATGATGTCATGGTGACCACACCCATAACCACGCCCCCACCACCACAGCTATATTTGTAGTACAGGGGAAACCCTGAATACCAATACCAATCAGTTGTATTAACTGTACATTTTTCAATGTATTCATTGTGAGTGTTATTGACAGCTTAAAAATATCAACATAATCTTCAAACTTGTTCCCTATTATCTTTTATTACATGGAATTGTTTGAGCAAAACAAAGTCAATAGTACAAAAAAATAAAAAGCACAAACTATTTACTACTCATTTAAATCTTCTGGTTTTTACCCTCATTAGTCCTCCTGTGTCCACAGAAAGATTGCCCGAGTTTGTGAACAATAAAGTGATTGAGTAAATAAACATATCAAGCCGATCACTCTAATATCGGTCATATACTACCCTTGATATCAACACCATCAATTTATGGATGATCCAATCCTACTTTTATGGTCATGTACTGACTGTGACAATGCTGACATATCAACAGTTGTTACATTATCCTCTATGCTCTTAATAATCTACTAGTTAATTTCCTGTTAATAACTGCTTATGTTCTGCTGTAACACGGTTCCATCTAGACTTCTTAAAGTTTCCTAAGCACTTATTTCTTGCTGTTATTTAAGCAAGGTTATTTTAACTGTATTCTTGCTCCTGGCTTTGTTTCGATGTATAACATGTTTCGCCTTGTCCTCCAGCGATAATTATACTTGATAATGATACTAACAAATGCAGGTTTTGTTTTACCGTAATGCTGGTGAATAATATCAACTTAATGGAGCGGCTCCACACTGTGTATGGAGATACATAATTCACTGCTAGCTTGTTAGCCAGAGAGGATCTGCGTTTGTGATCGAAATTAAAAGGCATTAATTGGCAATGGCCTTGAAAGCAAAACAGTCCAGGGATGAACATTTTCAGCGATGTTACCTGAGTGTGTGAAGAAGTTTACGAGGTGACGTGTCAAGCTCTCTCTCACTGAAGCTTTCTGGACTCAGCAAGAATTTGGCCTGTACCTGCTCCACTGAGGTTATCAGACTGTGGAAGCTTCCGATGAGCTCAATGTGTGCCGGTGAGGAAGGTTCAGCAGCACCCTCTAAATGCTACAAAAGAGAATGACAGTTACATTGTCATGGCGACTGTGACAGGTGACTGTCTTGATGGATAAAGGTACTCACCTCTTCGCATTTAATCTCTTCACCAAGTTTAGAGTTCCCTTTTGACAACTTGTACAAGGACTTGATACCTTCCTTTAGGCCTGGACAGTGATAGAGTACCTACAGGAGCAATAAGACATTGAGGCCTTTTTGTTGTCACTGCCAGACCTGCAATGTTTTGCATATATTCATTTACTTGGAGCCGCCTCATATAGATTTGGCACTAAATGCATTATAATGGGACTTATTGCAAATGTAGCTTGTCGTCAGTACAGTACCAACAGTTGCATGTTTTTTTTCTTACCAAATATGGACATACTATCAAACCCAGAAAATAGCGTACGCAAGTAAAAATTCAGATGTGTGTTCGCACGGACAAATCCAAGCACGTTATTTTGTTTCATCGCAATTTACCGCGGACATGTGCTTGGCACGCCCAGACCAAGTACCCCTTATAAACATGCAAATCATATTGAACATAGCCATGTGTTTTGAGTTTAGCACGGTCTGACCAGTCACAAGTCAGTAGGAGATGCTGCTTTCTCCTGTTTCGAGTAGACGGCAGAGCGACTGTCAGCCTGACATTGCTATGTCTACAAGAACTGAACACAAGCAGAAATTAAAAAAAAAAAGGTCATGTCAGCTAGGTAGTAAATGCATGTGTCCCGGTATACTTACTACCTACAGGGTAGTAGTACTAACAACAAATGTGTCCCTCTTTGGAAGAGGTGGGTGACTGATTACCCCAATGTAAAACAATGTTTGTAACTTATAACAAACTGTGTTTATACAGTTGCTACAATTTATACAGAATACAGTTTCATGTTAATTATGATTAAACGTTGATGGATACGTCAGTGCAAAGATGAGTGAGAAGACTTCTATAAAAAAAAATTTTATGTCATCCAATTTATTAGTATCACAATTTTTTTTTTTATTAAAGGCCTACTGAAATGAATTTTTTTTATTTAAACGGGGATAGCAGATCTATTCTATGTGTCATACTTGATCATTTCGCGATATTGCCATATTTTTGCTGAAAGGATTTAGTATAGAACAACGACGATAAAGATTGCAACTTTTGGTATCTGATAAAAAAAAGGCTTGCCCCAACCGGAAGTAGCGTGACGTAGTCAGTTGAACATATAAGCAAAGTTCCCTATTGTTTACAATGATGGCCGCATGAAGTGAGAGAGATTCGGACCGAGAAAGCGACAATTTCCCCATTAATTTGAGCGAGGATGAAAGATTTGTGGATGAGTAAAGTGCAAGTGAAGGACTAGTGGGGAGTTGAAGCTATTCAGATAGGGAAGATGCTGTGAGAGCCGGGGGTGACCTGATATTCAGCTGGGAATGACTACAACAGTAAATAAACACAAGACATATATATACTCTATTAGCCACAACACAACCAGGCTTATATTTAATATGCCACAAATTAATCCTGCATAAAAACACCTGCGTGTTTGTTATGCTAGCTCCTAGCTCCTCTGCTAGCTCCTAGCTCCATAGAACACGCCAATACAATTCAAACACCTGATCAACACACACAATCACTCAGCCCAAAAGACCGTTCACCTAACCCAAGGTTCATAAAGCTTATATATTTTTAAAAAGTTACGTACGTGACGCGCACGTACGGTACGGTACGTGTTATGCTAGCTCCTAGCTCCATAGAACACGCCAATACAATTCAAACACCTGATCAACACACACAATCACTCAGCCCAAAAGACCGTTCACCTAGCCCAAGGTTCATAAAGCTTATATATTTTTAAAAAGTTACGTACGTGACGCGCACGTACGGTACGGTACGTGTTATGCTAGCTCCTAGCTCCTCTGCTAGCTCCTAGCTCCATAGAACACGCCAATACAATTCAAACACCTGATCAACACACACAATCACTCAGCCCAAAAGACCGTTCACCTAACCCAAGGTTCATAAAGCTTATATATTTTTAAAAAGTTACGTACGTGACGCGCACGTACGGTACGGTACGTGTTATGCTAGCTCCTAGCTCCTATGCTAGCTCCTAGCTCCATAGAACACGCCAATACAATCCAAACACCTGATCAACACACACAATCACTCAGCCCAAAAGACCGTTCACCTAACCCAAGGTTCATAAAGCTTATATATTTTTAAAAAGTTACGTACATACGCAAAAAAAAGTTGCGCACATACGGTCAAGCGATCAAATGTTTAGAAGCCAAAGCTGCATACTCACAGTAGCATGTCTGCGTCTTTGTCATCCAAATCAAAGTAATCCTGGTAAGAGTCTGTGTTGTCCCAGTTCTCTACAGGCGTCTGTGTATCGAAGTCAAAAGTCCTCCTGGTTAGAGTCTCTGTTATCCGAGTTCTTCCATCTTGACTGCATCTTTCGGGAATGTAAACAAAGAAGCGCCGGCTGTGTACTGTTGTGGCTGACTACGTTCGAAAAATACGTCCATTTCGCACCGACAACTTTCTTCTTTGCTTGCTTAGCTTCCTTCTCCATAATGCAATGAACATGATTGAAACAGATTCACGAACACAGATGTCCAGAATACTGTGGAATTATGAATTGAAAACAGAGCTTTTTCGTATTGGCTTCAATGTGGAAGGCATACCCGTGTTCGCCGGTCTACGTCACGTGCATACGTCATCCTCAGAGGCGTTTCGAACCGGAAGTTTAGCGGCAAATTTAAAATGTCACTTTATAAGTTAACCCGGCCGTATTGGCATGTGTTATAATGTTAAGATTTCATCATTGATATATAAACTATCAGACTGCGTGGTCGGTAGTAGTGGGTTTCAGTAGGCCTTTAAAGGCGAATTGTTCTGGTTTTTTTTAGTACATGTTATACTGTATCAGAGGAGTTGAATAAGAGCAAACACAAAGTCTGATTCAAAAAATATTTACCGTACATATAAAAATTTATATTTTTCTGCTTAAATTAGTAGGTGTGTTTATTCTCCCTGTCGGGATAGGCTCCAGCGCCCCCCGCGACCCCAAAGGGAATAAGCGGTAGAAAATGGATGGATGGATGGGACCAATACAGTAGTTAAGTCACAAAGACATTCTGTGCCTGCCTGTGAGTCCGCATTCAGGGCAGGATTACTGGTGAGCTTCAGCAGGCAATTAAACTAAAGACTGACACTGAAGTTGCTGCTCCTTCTCAATGTTGTCTTTCAACTTATATGCTGGTGTTGGACATATTTTTTTTTTATTCTTCTGGGCTGCACTTCCAGCTGGACATCAATTACGTCGCGACGAGCCTGACTTTCGTGACAATGGACAGAGATAGTCGCACCCGCACACATGTACACTAACACATTCACACAAACACGCGCACACGTACACAAACACAGACCCATTCACAGACACACACAAGATCACGGTCAATAAAGGCAGATTGTTCCGTGCAGGGTTGTACCGAGCACCGTTGCTTCCCTACTGCAGTATCTATTAACAGACATTTCCACCATGTTTGGTTAGGATAGACTTTATTCATCCCGCAATGGGGAGAATATGTTCGTAATTACCTTACTCTGGATATATAAAGGTTGAATAAATATGGAAACTAGAAAGTTAAGACACCGGTGTGTTGCTGAATGTTTAAATGCTACCTTACCCAGAAAGCTTAGCGCTGTAGACGAGAACCTGAAGTATGTCTAAGCTACGCAGGAGGAAAACATTTGTGCCGTTTGAACAATAAAAAATGTATGTATTGTTACACGTTGCAGTTCCTGATTTGTCTACCTCAGGGGTGCCCACACTTTTTCAGCAGGCGAGCTACTTTTTAAATGACCAAGTCGAGGTGATCTACCTCATATATACATATGCACACACACACACATATATATATAAATATATACATTTATATATATATACATATATATAATTTATATACATTTATTTTGCCGTTTTTGTTCACATGTTAAGGGTGTTTTAATGAATATACATACATGTTTAACCTATAGATTCCTTTCTTTCATGAAGACAAGAATATAAGTTGGTGTATTACCTGATTCTGATGACTTGCATTGATTGGAATCAGACAGCAGTGCTGATAACGTCCACATTTTGAAATGGAGGAGAAAAAAAGTTCCTCCTTTCTCGGGGGTCGGCAACCCGCGGCTCTAGAGCCGCATGCGGCTCTTTAGCGCCGCCCTAGTGGCTCTCTGGAGATTTTTCAAAAATGTATGAAGAATGGAAAAAGATGAGGGGAAAAAATCTATTTTTTTGTTTAGTATGGTTTCTGTAGGACAAACATTACACAAACCTCCCTAATTGTTATAAATCACACTGCTTATATTAAACATGCTTCACTGATTCGAGTATTTGGCGAGCGCCGTTTTGTCCTACTAATTTTGGCGGTCCTTGAACTCACCGTATAGTTTGTTTACATGTATAACTTTCTCCGACTTTCTAGGACGTGTTTTATGCCACTTTTTTTCTGTCTCATTTTGTCCACCACACTTTTAACGTTGTGCTTGAGTGCACAAAGGTGAGTTTTGTTGATGTTATTGACTTGTGTGGAGTGCTAATCAGACATATTTGGTCACTGCATGACTGCAAGCTAATCGATGCTACATGCTATTTAGGCTAGCGATATGTACATATTGCATCATTATGCCTCATTTGTAGGTATATTTGAGGTCATTTAGTTTCCTTTAAGTCCTCTTAATTAAATGTATATCTTATGACACATGTACCGGTAATATGGCTTTTAATTTTTTGCGGCTCCAGACAGATTTGTTTTTGTATTTTTGGTCCAATATGGCTATTTCAACATTTTGGGTTGCCGACCCCTGGTCTAATACCACATGAAAGTGGTTGGTTTTTTTGCATCTTATTCGTCCAGCAAGAAATACATTGGCGGCAAACTCCGTAGCTTGCCAGCTTGTTTGCGCTAGCTTTCGGAGACTCTTATTTTGTTACCGCAGGCGGGATGGAGCAGCACTTATATTGTGAAGACAGGAACTGTGCGGTCAGTCTTTAGGCTTTTGACGGCAGGTATGGTTGAAATAAAAAGTGTTTCTCGCCTTTTTTCCTTCACACTGAGCTGGCAGCAGCCAGCATCTTTTCACAAGATCCTCGGGTGCCTTGATCTTCAATCAAGTGACGAAAGTGACGTCGTAGTGAAGATTTATGATCGCTCATTTTTAGGTCTATTTTTTTTCATGCCTGACTGGCGGTCGACTGACACATCCTACGCGATCGACCGGTAGCTCGCGATCGACGTAATGCGCATCGCTGGTCTACACAATAAAATGTGTTCTGTGTTCATGTTTGAGCGCCACTCAGAGACAAATTCGAGTGGCAAAAAGGATGTTGATTGACCAAAAAAGAGCAGAGATTGGTTGAATTTGCATAGTTGGCACCATGCAAAATCCAGAATGGACTGATTTAACAATATAATTAATGATGTAGACTGGAGTATTCAGACCGCTCGAGAATATCTTCAAATCAGCAGTTAAAAACAACAATTCTCAGTATAAAGACAATAGTTTGAATGTGGCGACTCACCTGTAAAATGCTGTTCAAATAGCAGGTGTTGCCACCGTTGCTGAAGCCCACGAACGGCACCAAGTTGTCTCTTTTCTCACTTGGTGGCAAGAAGAGGCAAGGAGAGCCAGGGCGTGAAGATGGAGCAGGCACCACCTGATCACAGCTGCTGAGCAAACATACAGATAAGTTTTAAGCTGAGAAAAATATATACATCAGTAGGCAACAATCTATGAACGCATTATAGTCATACGATCAATGGCATGTAAGGCATGTGGATTAAAGTTAAAAAGTACCAATGATTGTCACACACACACTAGGTGTGGTGAAATTAACCTCTGCATTTGACCCATCCCCTTGTTCACACCCTGGGAAGTGATGGGAGCAGTGAGCAGCAGCGGTGGACACGCCCGGGAATCATTTTGGTGATTTATCCCCCAATTCCAACCCTTGATGCTGAGTGCCAAGCAGGGAGGTAATGGGTCCCATTTTTATAGTCTTTGGTATGACTCACAATCTACCGATCTCAGGGTGGACACTCTAACCACAAGGCCACTGAGCAGGTAAGGAATTAGATTACACCTGCAAAATTATTGTTCCAATGAAGACTTAATTAATCTATAGACTGTTAAGTCCAGTGCTGGAGTATACCAAGATGAGGCATCTGATTTAAACAAACAGTATTCAATAAATATAAGTAGTAAGTATGTACACTGGCTTGGCTTCATCTGCTTGAGGCTCAGAGAAATCCAAAACGCGTTTAGTGTCCTTCTTCTGGAAGAACTTCAGAGAAAGTTTATTCCTCTTGATGGGGCTCCCCAGAGAGGATACATGTTCACCCTGGAGGCCAGGCATCTTCAGTATTTGAGGCTGCTTTCCCCCCAGGAGTTGCAACAGCGCCACTGTATGGCAAAAGAAAGAAACAATGGGGTTTCAGTTTGCTGCATCAAAGTTTCAAATACAAACACTAATACGCACAAGGCCACGTTTCATCTACGTTGGAATGACACTACAAAGTAGCTGCATTCAAAGACGCATGACTAACGTACATTACTGACTGAACAAGTAATTATATCAATGTCGGTTAGTTGTCGATGTTTTTCGTGGCTGTAGTCTTTTTAGCACACATGTATTGGCACACTGCGGACGACACACACTCGCCGACATGTCAAAGTATTTCTATTCACGACTTTGCAGCCTTGATAAGCACAAAAACAAAATTGGGTCAAAACGGTTTGGCGTAAAGGCGGAAGTAGAAAGCGAAACTGTAAGACACGTTTTTGCGACTCCACTGTCAAAGAAGCGAACTACACAATTAGTAACATACTTACAGTCGTATCTTAATTCATTCCTCAATTATTTTTCGAGTTTCTGACTTAAATCCCTTTACAGTTACATTGACGCTCCACCACAACTTGGCGCTTTTTTCCATCGGAGAAACTGCTGACTTGTGCGCCGCCGGTGTGTCTTGCACTAAATTGAAACGTCCGATATTCCTTTTAGGATAACTGGCAATTGTGATAGTTAACTGTATTAACATGTCAGTATTTAAATGTTACATTTATGGGCTGAACACATTAGAGAACATCAACACTATTCTACTTTTCATCAGGCGTATCATTGGACACCATTTTGTTTTAGGTCCGACCGGATCATTTGAGAAGCCATGTTTGTAGTTTTCTATAGTCTTCTTTTCTAAGCGATTTGATTGATTGATTTGAGACTTTAATTAGTAGATTGCACAGTGAAGTAGATATTCCGTCCAATTGACCACTAAATGGTAACACTCGAATACGTTTTTCAACTTGTTTAAGTCGGGGTCCACTTAAATTGATTCATGATACAGATATATACTATCAAATATATACTAACATCATAATACCGTCATCACACAAGATAATCATCAGAGTATATACATTGAATTATTTATATTATTTACAACGAAAGTAACTATTCGTTACAAAACAAAATAAATCCGCAGGGATATCCCCATTTATGATGGAAGATATTTTTACATAAAATAGCAAGATATTTTTTACAAAAAAATAGCAAAAGTATTAATATTATTACGTTGCAAGCTAAATTTTTCATTAATAAAAGTTGATTTCTTAAAGCGAAACCCACATTCTCACATTGATTTAATGGTTTAAAATAATACTACAATTTCGGAAGATTGTAAAAAGTAGAAAAAACCTTAAATTCTTATCCTTATTGGAGGAATTTGTTTCGGTAGAACATCGATTGATGGATGGATAGATAAGCCCAATTTTTTGTATACATTCTCATATATATCTTTATATTTTTGAATGGTCTCCTACCTTTCATTCAACATTAAATATAATATTCAACATATATCCAAAATATTCAACGTTAAATATAAAATGCTGATTGATCAAGTTTGTTATTGTTTGAAATAGTATAATGTATTGGAAGTGCCTACATTTGTTTGTATATTTTCAATGTGTACTGTCTGTATGTTCAATAAAAAAAACTAACAAAAAAAACGCGGTATTAGAAAAAGGACGGCTGTCTGTTCCAATGAAAACATGGCGAGCTGTTTGATATTCCGCAAGTGTGGGAGTCGTTTCTGAAGTATGAAGTAAAGAGACGTAACTTCACCTCGCCTGGTTATTGACTCCAACCCAGAATATTACACTGCCCATACCTATGCTCCTTCAAAGGCTGTGCTACTGGCTGCAAAGCATTGCACCTTCAAATACAACAATGAGTAGAGGAGTGTTATGTGTGTGTATATGTGTAAATAAATGAACACTGAAATTCAAGTATTTATTTTATATATATATATATATATATATATATATATATATATATATATATATATATATATATATATATATATATATATATATATATATATATATATATATATATATATATATATTAAAATACATAAATATATATGTATATGTAGAATTCACTGAAAGTCAAGTATTTATTTTAGTTATATATATATATATATATATATATATATATATATATATATATATATATATATATATATATATATATATATATATATATATATATATATATATATATATATATATATATCCATCCATCCATCCATTTTCTACCGCTTATCCCTTTTGGGGTCGCGGGGGGCGCTGGAGCCTATCTCAGCTACAATCGGGCGGAAGGCAGGGCACACCCTGGACAAGTCGCCACTTCATCGCAGGGCCAACACAGATAGACAGACAACATTCACACTCACACACTAGGGCTATATCTATATATATATATATATATATATCCATCCATCCATCCATTTTCTACCGCTTATTCCCTTCGGGGTCGCGGGGGGCGCTGGAGCCTATCTCAGCTACAATCGGGCGGAAGGCGGGGTACACCCTGGACAAGTCGCCACCTCATCGCAGGGCATATATATATATATATATATATATATATATATATATATATATATATAAGAAATACTTGAATTTCAGTGAATTCTAGCTATAAAAATACTCCTCCCCACCTTAACCTCCCCCCCCCGGCCCCGCCCACCTCAACACACACACACACACACACACACACACACACACACACACACACACACACACACACACACACAAATCTCCCGAATTTGGAGGTCTCAAGGTTGGCAAGTATGCCCGAATAAGTTTTTCAACTTGTTTAAGTCGGGGTCCACGTTAATCAATTCATGGATCTTCAATTGTAGAAATAAGGGGTAAAAAGAAACTAGTATTGAAAGTGATTTGTTTCCTGTAGATTCTTAAAAGAAATGATAGCAAACCCGTGACCTGGCCTGGAAAACAAAACCAATTATTGACTTAATTTTTTTTAAAAATCTGTACTTCTGGTGTTTATAGCTTCTACTAAGTATTCTTTTTCATTCTTATTTAAATTTAAATTTAAAATGTTCTTTAAATTTATTCTTCAAATTCTTCCTTAAATTCAACTTCCTCTTGAAATTATTCTTCAAATTTAAATTCTTCTTTTAATTCATATTTAAAATATTTGAATTCAAATTATTCTTTCAAGTTCTCTTCAAATTATTGTCTAAATATTTTCTAAAATGTGTAATTTAAATTTAAATTTTCCTTTAAATTCCTTTTCAAATTCTCCAAATTCAAATCCTTCTTCGTGGATTTCTCTTTAATGCAGTGGTTAAAGTCAATGGCCTTCATCGGCCAGCAGGGGTCTCTCGTGTCACTAACACGGTGACGCCATCCAACGGCATCATCCACCGTCACCGGAGCATCTCCACATCTGACAGTCAAGCCCAGGCTACTCGTCCGCGAATTGAACGGTGAGACACTATTTATATTTTCTCGGCTCTCTCTTGTGTGGGTTTCAGAAAAGAAAACGCTCACTTGTTTCCGCCCGAGTGGTTCATTTGATGTAAATGTGGAGGGGATGCAGAGTTGTTTTTGCGAGAAGAAGACGCTCGCATGACTTAAATGCAGTGTGAGGGGGGTTGGGTCAAGGAATGAAATGTGTGTAATATCTCACTGAGGGGAGGTGTTGGTCAGTAACAATGGTGTTTATGCATAATCGAGCCCATGCTGCAGAGTGAGCTGCATGGTCATCAGCAAGTGCATGCATCGGTGGACTAGTTAGTGGCAGCTCCACCAGGAGCCTTCATGACCTGGTCACCAAGTGGTTTTAGTCACACGGTGACGGATGGCAGCAGTTGAGATGTGCATGACTTACTACCACCTCCACAGTAACATGTTGTACAGCCACGGTCTTTCGTATCTCTTCATACTACAGGGATGGGTTGGCTTCAGCAGTAAAGTAAAGCTAGGTGGAGGTCACATATCACATGCCACATAAGGGCTCTGTTGACTATGTTTAATAATACTCAGTGATTTAAAGGCCAGCAGGTGTTCCATCCAGAAAGTTACTGCGCAGTCCATCAACAACTAGACGACGATCCATTTTACTATGCATTGCACTCTCTATTAGTAGATATTTTACATTTTAGCAGCAAGACAAGTGTACACATCTCTGTTAAAGTGTTTTCAACAGTGGCGGGCCGTGCGTTTCCCACCTAGGCCTTCAGTGATGTCCAACTTCAATGATGACCTCTCAAAATACCATCATTTTGGTCACCATATGACTGTCTATCTGTGTTGGCCCTGCGATGAGGTGGCGACTTGTCCGCCCGAATGCAGCTGAGAAAGGCTCCAGCACCCCCCGCGACCCCGAACGGATCAAGCGGTAGAAAGGATGGATGGATGGATGACTACAGATGTCAGATAATATCGGGCTGCCGATATTATCAGCCGATAAATTCTTTAAAATGTAATATCGGAAATTATCGGTATCGGTCCGAAAATGATCGGTATCGGTTTCAAAAAGTAAAATGTATGACTTTTTTAAAACGCCGCTGTACGTAGTGGTACACATATGGGGGGAGATGTACAGAGCGCCAATAAACCTTAAAGGCACTGCCTTTGCGTGCCGGTCCAATCACATGATATCTACGGCTTTTCACACACACAAGTGAATGCAAGGCATACTTGGTCAACAGCCATACAGGTCACACTGAGGGTGCCGTATAAACACCTTTAACACTGTTACAAATATGCGCCACACTGTGAACCCACACCAAACAAGAATGACAAACACATTTCGGGACAACATCCGCACCGTAACACAACATAAACACAACAGAACAAATACCCAGAACCCCTTGCAGCACTAACTCTTCCGGGACGCTACGATATACACCCCCTGCTACCCCCCCCCCCCACACCTCAACCCCGCCCCCCCCCCAACCCCGCCCACCTCAACCCCGCCCACCTCAACCTCCTCATGCTCTCTCAGGGAGAGCATGTCCCAAATTCCAAGCTGCTGTTTTGAGGCATGTTAAAAAAAATAATGCACTTTGTGACTTCAATAATAAATACGGCAGTGCCATGTTGGCATTTTTTTCCATAACTTGAGTTGATTTATTTTTGAAAACCTCGTTACATTGTTTAATGCATCCAGCGGGGCATCACAACAAAATTAGGCATAATAATGTGTTAATTCCACGACTGTATATATCGGTTGATATCGGAATCGGTAATTATGAGTTGGACAATATCGGAATATCGGCAAAAAAGCCATTATCGGACATCTCTACACATGACCATTGCTTGAGAAATACTATACAGGAAGACATTTACAAGTATTGAAACACATCAACAGTGTACAAAACGGGTTATTTTCTGGCGCATCAGCAATTAAAACATATCTTATGTGGTACTGTCAAAATTTAAATGGCAAAAAACATATTAAACATGAAAAAATAAAATAAATAAAATATTTGAACTCACAATTAGTAGAACCAATTCAACGGTGTACAAGCCAGTGGTGTCGCTCGTTGTGTGGCGGGCATTTCCCCATTTCATCGCCGGGACAGTTAAGCTAGCTTCCGGGGTTGGCCGACATGGTCTCACAAGATGTAGTATCTCTTTAAATGTCCTTCTTGAAAATGGCCTTGCAAATATAAGTGTTGTCTTGTCTAATCATAAAACATGCAGACGAGGCGTGTTGGCTGACTTCTTAAAGTTTACTCCACAGCGTGCTCATAAATAACATGTCTACATTCAACAACCTAAACGGGGCTACTGCGCATGCTCATCACTACTGTGGCATGCTGGGTAATGGAGTTCTTATGTTACCTAGCTCATAACATCACAATATATATCTGCCTTAGGCCAGCTAGAAGGCCTTACTGACAACAACTCGTGATCTGATTGGCTATCGCAACTGTCTGTCAAATGTTTGTGTCCGTTCACTTACAGTGCACGGACGCCAGCATTGTTGATTCTGAAGGCCACGGGCAGATTCCGTACCGCATGGCAACATAAGCTAGCTGAATTCTGATTGGATAAAAACTCTAACCTAAAAACAACAGCGCTGGAAGGAGCATAATATGACATGAATATGAATACTTTTAGATATTTAGGGAAAGTAAATTAAAAACATTATCTTTAATTATGATCATGATTACTGGTTACGTTAGGCCAGCAGGGAAGGCCTTGCTGGCCCTGACGGCATACCACTGGTTTTCAATTATACTATTCTTGCTTCAACCTGGAACCTGCCCCTTCTTGGGCTTGATGTGATTGACAAATGCCCCAAAATAACACCTAATGAATCACTTTAATGTGTAATTGTACTCTTTGAAGCCATAAGACATTAGGGATGTCTCGACACATCTTTTTCAGTATACCGATAATGGAGCCTTGCATATTGGCCAATATTGATATTAATAATAATACTAATAATACTAATGGATTAGATTTATATAGCGCTTTTCTAGACACTCAAAGCGCTTCACAGAGAAGTGAGAACCCATCATTCATTCACACCTGGTGGTGGTAAGTTACATTTGTAGCCACAGCTGCCCTGGGGTAGACTGACAGAAGCGTGGCTGCCAGTTAGCGCCTACGGCCCCTCCGACCACCACCCATCATTCATTCACCAAGGACACAAAGGCAGTGATTTGGATGGCAAGAGGTGCCATCGGGGAGCGAACCTGCAACCCTCAAGTTTCTGGCATGGCTGCTCTACCCATCACGCCATGCCGCCCCAATATCAATATCAGCACAAATCAGAATCATAATTAATCAATCAATCAAAATATATAGCCCTAAATCACAACTGTCGCAAAGGGCTAAACAAACTCACAGCGACATCCCCTGATCTAAAACCACATCGGGGCAAGGACAAACTTAAAAGGCTCCAGCTCGAGAAAAAGAAGAAACCGTGAGAAGGGATCGGAGATGTAGAGAACCCACTTCCAAGGTCGGCTGCAAGGGAGTTTAAATGTCTGTATAAATTAATAGGTCATGGAGGAGTCCAGTCTATCGGGAAGCCAAAAGATAATCTTTCAGCCAGGTCAGCTACAATACATACTTTTATTATTTTGTAGTGTAGAACAACATAAGAGGTTAGATCAAGTGAAATGACTCATGGAACAATGAAAGATATAAAAAACAATATACTTACGGAGGACTTATGCTGTCTTTAAATTTGAAGTGGAATGGTAATTTGTTTCTGGCGACACCTAGTGGTCACAATGATAATTAGAAGTTAAGCTTATGAGTCATGATACAGTAAGATGAACCATGCGGACACATTTGTTACTGGATTGTTTGTAATATTCCTCTGCCTTGGAGACTTTGGGCCTGATTTACTAAAGATCTGCGTGCACTAAACACGTGCAAAGCTGATCTATAAACGTGTGCAAAGTGGATTGTGTCTGTTAAGTGAGCAGAATGAGGTGTGCTATGCATTTTGCGTCTTTCTTCATTATTATGCAGAATATATGCTGATCATCAAAACGCACACAATACTGGAAGGAGAAAATGCAAATATATCAATTAGCACGCGCACTGTGATTCATCAACACCCGTCACCGTTTTGCCACCACCATTTGTCGTTTTATTTAGCACGCACGTGTTAGAAGGAGGTGCAAACTGATAGTTCCACACACGGCTGCAGGATCAGTGCTTGCGTTGCAAAGACAGACAATGGACATACGAGAATCCTCTGTCCTACGTGTGTGTGTTGGTGGACGATCAGAAATAAAAATATTACACATATTGTCTATTCAGCAATTTCATTTTATAATTTTATTGCTGCTGGATGACTTCAAGTGCCCCTGGCTGCAGCCCGCAGATCGAGGAGGGGCTAAACGTTTAACCCATGGGTTCACCCCCGCTGCAGTCAGGGGTTACTCGATCGAGGAGGGGCTTAAATTTTCCCTAAATGTGGGCTGGTCTAAACGTTTTATTGTACATTATAAACTAATGTATGGATAGACAAACAAGTCGATCATTAAAATATTCATGCAAGTAACAGCCAATCAGCATTCAACCGTCAAACTCAGTGCAGTGTAGTGCAGTCCGGGGTGAACTGCAGCATGCAGGAGAAAGTGATTGTTGCCGTTTGCGACATGGGTTAAACGTTTAGCCCCTCCTCGATCTGCAGGCTGCAGCCAGGGGTTACTCGATGACTGCATAAAATGAATTCAATCGACGCTTTTTGGTGTCTGCTGTTTTTTTTTTTTTTATATATTGTTTTTTTTTATTTCAGTAAATAAATTACTATAATATATCTCCCACATGAAAAGGCGTCTTTCATTATGCAAATTCCTGCGTTTGAATCATTCCAGGTGCACAAATGCGCCGGTGATGCGATCCACAGCTTTGCACACTGAATGTGAGAGTGAGAAAAAAGTGTCAGAAAGTGTCAGTGTCTGTCGTCTCGATTGTGATTCGGAAAAGGTGTTAAAGATTAGAGTTGTGTCCTGCCGGTTCGACACATCGCACACAGGTAGGAGCATGGTAACATGAATGTGAAGAAAATGATCGTCTCCGTGGAAAACGCCCCATATGCACGCAAAATCCTAATTTAAATAGGGAGCTCTGCACCACTTTTCAATTGCACACAAATTGCTAGTACATTACACTAGGGGTATTATCGGACAATAAATGCTTTAAAATGTAATATCGGAAATTATCGGTATCGGCTTCAAAAAGTAAAATGTATGACTATTTAAAACGCCGCTGTGTACACGGACGTAGGGAGAAGTGCAGAGCGCCAATAAAACCTTAAAGGCACTTCCTTTGCGTGCCGGCCCAGTCACATAATATCTACGGCTTTTCACACACACAAGTGAATGCAAGCATACTTGGTCAACAGCCATACAGGTCACACTGAGGGTGACCTGTATGGCATACAGTGTGACCTGTATGGCTGTTGACCAAGTATGCTTGCATTCACTTGTGTGTGTGAAAAGCCGTAGATATTATGTGACTGTGACTATTTAAAACGCCGCTGTGTACACGGACGTAGGGAGAAGTACAGAGCGCCAATAAAACCTTAAAGGCACTTCCTTTGCGTGCCGGCCCAGTCACATAATATCTACGGCTTTTCACACACACAAGTGAATGCAAGCATACTTGGTCAACAGCCATACAGGTCACACTGAGGGTGGCCGTATAAACAACTTTAACACTGTTACAAATATGCGCCACACTGTGAACCCACACCAAACAAGAATGACAAACACATTTCGGGAGAACATCTGCACTGTAACACAACATAAACACAACAGTACAAATACCCAGAACCCCTTGCAGCACTAACTCTTCCGGGACGCTACAATATACACCCCCCGCTGCCCCCCACCTCAACCCGCCCCCCCCCCACCCCCCACCCCCAACCCCGTCCACCTCAACCTCCTCATGCTCTCTCAGGGAGAGCATGTCCCAAATTCCAAGCTGCTGTTTTGAGGCATGTTAAAAAAAATAATGCACTTTGTGACTTCAATAATAAATATGGCAGTGCCCTGTTGGCATATTTTTCCATAACTTGAGTTGATTTATTTTGGAAAACCTTGTTACATTGTTTAATGCATCCAGCGGGGCATCACAACAAAATTAGGCATATAATGTGTTAATTCCACGACTGTATATATCGGTATCGGTTGATATCGGAATCGGTAATT
Source organism: Entelurus aequoreus (assembly GCF_033978785.1). NCBI lineage: Eukaryota > Metazoa > Chordata > Actinopteri > Syngnathiformes > Syngnathidae > Entelurus > Entelurus aequoreus. The sequence goes on along the minus strand of NC_084749.1, from coordinate 29,184,617 downwards.
AAGAGTTGGACAATATCGGAATATCGGCAAAAAAAGCCATTATCAGACATCTCTACATTACAGCCACTCACACTACATGCAATTTGATCTTTTTCTAGCACGTGATATTTGGCCCTTTGTATGTGTAAGTAATATGCAACTATAATTATTTGATACTTGTTTATATTGACAAATATGATGTTTTAGCGGACGGCGTGGCGAAGTTGGTAGAGTGGCCGTGCCAGCAATCGGAGGGTTGCTGGTTACTGGGGTTCAATCCCCACCTTCTACCATCCTAGTCACGTCCGTTGTGTCCTTGGGCAAGACACTTCACCCTTGCTCCTGATGGCTGCTGGTTAGTGCCTTGCATGGCAGCTCCCGCCATCAGTGTGTGAATGTGTGTGTGAATGGGTGAATGTGGAAATACTGTCAAATAAATGATAAATGGGTTACACTTGTATAGCGCTTTTCTACCTTCAAGGTACTTAAAGCGCTTTGACAGTATTTCCACATTCACCCATTCACACACACATTCACACACTGATGGCGGGAGCTGCCATGCAAGGCGCTAACCAGCAGCCATCAGGAGCAAGGGTGAAGTGTCTTGCCCAAGGACACAACGGACGTGACTAGGATGGTAGAAGGTGTCAAAGCGCTTTGAGTACCTTGAAGGTAGAAAAGCGCTATACAAGTATAACCCATTTATCATTTATTTATCATAAATATTTTTAAATGAAGGACACCTATTACGTATGTCCAGCTTGTGTGCTTAGCTGTTGTGTAGCTTAACATAAATGACTTCAGTAAAATACAAGAAACGACTAACCTTGTGTGCTTACTGGAGGACATTTCGATGTTGATTGGCTGTCCAGCACAAGTAAACACGCTGCAGGACTGTTTGTATCAGAGATTATACCGGACATTTTACATGCGAGCCGAAATCATAAGATACTTTTTTTTTGTTGTTGCTGCTATCGCACTAATATACAATATAGATATTGGATTGGGACACCCGTATAAGGCATTGGTGTGCACTTGAAAAAAGGAGGTCTGTTACCAGTGTTTTGATCAGCAAAAAGCCAAATTCAAGCCACTGATTCCTTAGAGGATAAGATGTCGCTTTGTTGGATGTGTGCAAACGATCCAATAGTGAATGCACACACTTCAATACAGTGGCCACCTGCAGGCAAATCTCAAAAGAGTTTAACCCCCAACCTGGGGTAGTAATGAGGGTCATTGTCAAAGCATCGCGCAGTCGAGCTGGCTTCTATCAAGGCAGGCTTTGTCCCAAGGGGTACAGAATTCTTGTAGCTGGAAGAGCAGAGGTGGGCGGGTTGGCTGTGCAAACTCTTTGGCCCGCGATAAGAAACACCCTCCCTTTTTCCACCTGCTATGTACCCCAGCAGGGCAATAAGGGGAAAATAAGAGCACATTGAGCGATATGCAGAGGTGCACTCCAAGAATGTCTGGCATGTTACATTTCACCTGGCAACAACCCACCTGTATAAACCCTTTCCCCTTCCAACTAGATACACTGTAGTATCCCATGCTGAGACACAAAATGTTATTGGATCTGTATTTAACAAGCACCAAAGTGTGCATCTTTTGGAACTAGACAGTTTTGTGTCGTCTCTTGTTTGGGTTTGTTTTGTTGCATCTGAATGTGGCTGTTGTGAGAGCATTTTAGTAGTGTGTATAAGAGTGTTTCAGTAGTGTGTATAAGGGTGTTTCAGTAGTGTGTGTGTGAGAAAAATATTTCAGTTGTTTATGTGAGAGCATTTCAGTAGTGTGTATAAGAGTGTTTCAGTAGTGTGTGTGAGAGAAAAATATTTCAGTTGTTTATGTGAGAGCATTTCAGTAGTGTATGTAAGAGGTAATTCTGAATAATGTCCCTAACGGCCCCTCATACCTTTCTGCTTATTGTCTACGACTGAATACATGGTATTTTACTCGAGTGTCTATTTTCCGTGCTGGGTTGCGTGTATTTTCCATACATGGTTTTAAAGTGTCCAAGAACACCAGAAAACGTTGCTAGATTCGTCGCCAGTCTAAAAGCATATCTCAAGGTGCCTCATCACTCGCTAAACATTGTGACAAAGTTGCTAAGTTGGCAACACTGATACCTCCTGCCACCTCTTCTTATTCTCTGGCAGACCAGGTGTGTTCAAGGGTCCTTCTGATGCTGACATTATTGACACTTATTTCACAGTTCTGAACCTAAAAAACTATCTACAGGTACGACCCACACACCAAAATAGACACAGTAGTTATTTTAAGCTTGTTTTGTCACAAGTTTCGGCACATTTTGCAACGCTCGCTTTTAGCTCCAAAATGTGTGCGGACCTGCATCAGCCCGCTGACGTCACCTACGGAAGACTGAAGGCAATTTCATATTGCTTAGTATGTGTTTTAGTAGCATCTTCATCCCAAATCATGTTATTTTTGGCCAGAATTTGAAAAAAAAAATCTAATATGTCTTGCTAGATACATTGTTGCAGGTTGTAGCAATACAACTAAAGAAGGGGTCCGCCTGCATACAGTTTCAAATGATGAGAACATGAGGAAAATATGAACCTCTCCAGTCAAATTGTCTTGCACAAAACGGGACAGACCAAACGAGAGGAGTGTAATTTGCAGCACTCGTTTTAAAGGCCTACTGAAATGAATTTTTTTTATTTAAACGGGGATAGCAGATCTATTCTATGTGTCATACTTGATCATTTCGCGATATTGCCATATTTTTGCTGAAAGGATTTAGTATAGAACAACGACGATAAAGATTGCAACTTTTGGTATCTGATAAAAAAAAGGCTTGCCCCTACCGGAAGTAGCGTGACGTAGTCAATTGAACATATACGCAAAGTTCCCTATTGTTTACAATGATGGCCGCATGAAGTGAGAGAGATTCGGACCGAGAAAGCGACGATTTCCCCATTAATTTGAGCGAGGATGAAAGATTTGTGGATGAGTAAAGTGCAAGTGAAGGACTAGTGGGGAGTTGAAGCTATTCAGACAGGGAAGATGCTGTGAGAGCCGGGGGTGACCTGATATTCAGCTGGGAATGACTACAACAGTAAATAAACACAAGACATATATATACTCTATTAGCCACAACACAACCAGGCTTATATCTAATATGCCACAAATTAATCCTGCATAAAAACACCTGCGTGTTTGTTATGCTAGCTCCTAGCTCCTCTGCTAGCTCCATAGAACACGCCAATACAATTCAAACACCTGATCAACACACACAATCACTCAGCCCAAAAGACCGTTCACCTAACCCAAGGTTCATAAAGCTTATATATTTTTAAAAAGTTACGTACGTGACGCGCACGTACGGTACGGTACGTGTTATGCTAGCTCCTAGCTCCTCTGCTAGCTCCTAGCTCCATAGAACACGCCAATACAATTCAAACACATGATCAACACACACAATCACTCAGCCCAAAAGACCGTTCACCTAACCCAAGGTTCATAAAGCTTATATATTTTAAAAAAGTTACGTACATACGCAAAAAAAAGCCAAAGCTGCATACTCACAGTAGCACGTCTGCGTCTTTGTCATCCAAATCAAAGTAATCCTGGTAAGAGTCTGTGTTGTCCCAGTTCTCTACAGGCGTCTGTGTATCCAAGTCAAAAGTCCTCCTGGTTAGAGTCTCTGTTATCCGAGTTCTTCCATCTTGACTGCATCTTTCGGGAATGTAAACAAAGAAGCGCCGGCTGTGTACTGTTGTGGCTGACTACGTTCGAAAAATACGTCCATTTCGCACCGACAACTTTCTTCTTTGCTTGCTCGGCTTCCTTCTCCATAATGCAATGAACATGATTGAAACAGATTCACGAACACAGATGTCCAGAATACTGTGGAATTATGAAATGAAAACAGAGCTTTTTCGTATTGGCTTCAATGTGGAAGGCATACCCGTGTTCGCCGGTCTACGTCACGCGCATACGTCATCCTCAGAGGCGTTTCGAACCGGAAGTTTAGCGGCAAATTTAAAATGTCACTTTATAAGTTAACCCGGCCGTATTGGCATGTGTTATAATGTTAAGATTTCATCATTGATGTATAAACTATCAGACTGTGCGTGGTCGGTAGTAGTGGGTTTCAGTAGGCCTTTAATGATTCTGACTTCAAAGATGAAGGATTTTGGTCGGAGTTTGGATGTAAAAAAATGAAAGACTCAAGCCGAATGCGATCCTGAAAATCACGAGCACCCTCGAGGGGATAAAGACTGAATCAGAATTTGCAGAAAAACGGACAAAGAAAAACAAACATGGCCCTTAAAAATAGAGTAAAAAAAGGTATGTCACTTTTATTCTATTTTGCGTCTTCTTCTACTGACATTTTCCTCAAGATGTTTGAGGAAATGCTGAAAGACAATGACAAAAAACAGGTTATGGTGTCTATGGAAGAGCAGGGAAGTCCAAAAATGGCGATTATTTTATATTTATGTTTTGTTTATAATGTTAACCATATTCGTTTTGAAGTAATCATGAACCAGTGCAACAAAAACATGTAATGAGTTAAGTTAAAGTTAAAAGTGAAAGTACCAATGATTGGTAGGTGTGGTGAAATTTGTCCTCTCTATTGTTCACCCCCTGGGAGTTGAGGGGAGCAGTGAGCAGTAGCGCCCGAGAATCATTTTTGGAATCAACCCCCAATTCCAACCTTTGATGCAGAGTGCCAAGCAGGGAGGTAATGGGTCCCATTTTTATAGTCCTTGGTATGACTCGGCCGGGGTTTGAACTCACGACCTACTGATCTCAGGGCGGACACTCTAACCACTAGACCACTGAATAGGTTATTAAAGTAGTGATTATAGTAGTGATTAAAACAATAGTTTTACATGCCTTTATCCATACTGTCTATGCGGGGAAATGGCCTCCCAGCCTTCTGTGGATGACGTCGCACCAAGAGGGAGCGATGGCAATGGGACATTCCAAGTAAAGTTCCGTATTTTTCGGAGTATAAGTCGCTCCGGAGTATAAGTCGCACCGGCCGAAAATGCATAATAAAGAAGGAAAAAAACATATATAAGTCGCACTGGAGTATAAGTCGCTTTTTTTGGGGGAAATGTATTTAATAAAACCCAACACCAAGAATAGACATTTGAAAGGCAATTTAAAATAAAGAATAGTGAACAACAGGCTGAATAAGTGTACGTTATATGACACATTAATAACCAACTGAGAACGTGCCTGGTATGTCAACGTAACATATTATGGTAAGAGTCATTCAAATAACTATAACATATAGAACATGCTATACGTTTACCAAACAATCTGTCACTCCTAATCGCTAAATCCGATTAAATCTTATACGTCTAGTCTCTTACGTGAATAAGCATAATAATATTATTTGATATTTTACGGTAATGTGTTAATAATTTTACACATACTGTAAGTCGCTCCTGAGTATATGTCGCACCCCCGGCCAAACTATGAAAAAAACTGTGATTTATAGTCCGAAAAATATGGTTATTTAATCCGATTACTCAAAAACTAATTGTTATTATGGGGGAATGACTGCCAGATTAATTTTTAGGAACAAAAAATACATTGATGAACTTGTTAGTGAAATTTCAGTCATGTGGACGCTTTGGCCCCTTCAATAAGCAGAGTTATGATGCCATCCGTTCGCGCCAAATCTATTTGCAGCGGTCGAAATGTATTTATGACGGCCCGCCACAAATAAATGAATGTATGTGAAACACTGGACTAGGAATTTACCACAGTGAAAAAAGTTTTCCCTTCCAGTCATGGGTACGCTGAGTACATACTCTAAACATGAATATCTTAATAGGAACTGTGACGTTTAGCCAAGCGAAAACTCATTCGATTATGCATTTGTGTTTAATGCAGACGGTTTTAAAGCTTGACCTGCACATTCTCTACTTCACTCTCTCTGCATAGTTTAAAGCATCTGAGCAACCCCTATGCGATGCAGGCTGAAGAGGTGGGTGTATCCACTCAGCCGCTGTGATGTTAGGAAGTCGTAACCCTTCCATCCTACTCAGTCTGCCCTCGACTCTCACTGCTCTCCTGTTTCAGTCGGTCTGTCTGCCCTCCCGTCTGTAGTTTCACTCACCACTCTTCATCAGCAGCGAGGATGCTTTCACACATGCAGGCGCACACACGGACGTAGACGCTCCCCTCCTCGTGGGCACACTTTGGCACGATAACGACAATTACTTCGGAAAGAGCCAGAAAGTGAAGGACTGTAGCACAGCTGAGGTGCCGTTATTTTCCAAAGGATTCCAAACATAGCTGCAGAGGTAAGGGAAGAACAATTGTGGTACAGTACATTTTTTTCCCTGTATTGTTTGCCTTCACTCTTCCTCATCTTCCACTCTAATTCTGTTATTGGTTTCTTTTATCCTACTCTTTTCGTCTATTCTTTCAACTTTCTATACCCATTGTCTTAACACGTTTTCATTTGAAAGACTTTCTAGTGGCTCTTTTCGGCACCATATGTGCAACCTTAAGCCAACATTTAAGTATTTATACCCAGATCTAGACAGACAATTTTAGGTTCTTTCAGCCTTTTGTATGCTGAGGTTCTTCTTTTGTTTGACTGTTTATTTTTCTGAGCCAGGGATTTACAGCATACGTACTGCAAACACAGGGAATAGGAAGGCCATTCCCACAAGCAGATGCGTGTGCACATACTCACACACCTTCACTATTTTTTTTTTTGCCTGTCTTTCATGTCTCTTTTAATGCGAGTCGGTCCCTTTTCCCAAGCTCCTCGTTATCTGTGCCAGTTTTGAGTAAAGTTCCCTGCTGACCTGACTAATGTCTTACAGCTGGTGCATGTGCATGTGGTTACAGTAGGCGCTTATCAGTGGAAAAATGGATGGAGATGGTTTTGAATGTTAATATGTGCTCTTGGAGACATGCATGCATTCACTTTGCATCTCTGCTGTGCCTTTCCCTCGCTCTCGCTCATTTACAACCTCCCCGCCTCCCTCCATCTCCGCTCGCTCAGCGTGTGCATGTATTCACAGTCAGTCCTGGTCGTTACTCTGCATGCCTGCCACAAAGCGTCGGCCATGGATGCTTGGCAAACCTCGGCTACACAATAAAAAAGCGACACACTACCGCTATAAGAGACTTGTTTACAAGCCGCTGCAGTGCCAGTGTGTGTTTGTCTGTACTATGGATGCATGTTTCATTTGCTTACATAATCAACTCAAGATGTAAAAGCAAAGAAGAAATCAGCAATCCACTGACCAGGTTCAAATTGTTGTGGGATATTCATTTTAAAAAGAGCAACCCAATCGTTAAAATATCCAATTGCTTGTATTCCACCATGTGACTTCTTCCCGGAAGTGAAAACCATTGTTGGTCAACCAAGTTTGATGGCTGTTGTGCAGCAAGCAGCACGCAAACTCTTCAGTACCCAAGGGCCCTAGATCTCTCTTACAAAAAATCTGACTATGTAATGAAATAGATCCCTATATTTTGTCAAAAAGAGATTTGTCGAGTGATATCAAGGATCATCTGTAGGTAGAGTTCCTCGACATGTCGAACTATCGTGTGCTCCAGACATCATTCTACACGACAAACAGATGAAAACTTGGAAAAGCATGGAGGTCTACAACTTCTTTGTGTGTTGACGGGTCAAGGAAATTGGTATCAAGATTCTCCTGGATAAATATGCATAGTTTTTGCTTGGGTAAGGTTGTATTTCATGATTTAAATTAGTGTCTACAGCCATGTTTCCTTGCCTTGTTGTTGTTACACGCGCCGTTTACCAGTACGCCTGTTTTTCCCCGTCTTTATCAAAATATAACTATAGATGTCAACATTGTGTATGTGCTGAAAGCTTAGTTAATGGATGCTGCCTTTGGTAAAAGCTTGACTCTGTCAGGTTTTGCTCACATTTGCTTTCTTTTATTTAAATTCGCAAAGTTGGTGCTTTACGAATCACTTGTAGCAAAAATGTGTTTTAAGAAATATATATATGTATATATATATATATATATATATATATATATATATAGATAGTACCACGATACCAATGAATCATATTCGGTACTATACCGCCTCTAAAAAGTACCGGTCCACCGCCCCCCCGTCGTCGTCACATCATGTCATTGCTGGTTTACGAGCAGACGGGCATGTTCGGCGGCACACAATCAAGGAGTACTTACAAGCAGACACAGTGTGTAGACAGAAAAGGGAGAATGGACGCATTTTGGCTTAAAAACTAACGTTAGAGGTGAAACTATGACACTGAAACGCCCTCAGGAAGAGGTGCTTTAAGACATGGCTAGATAGCTAGCGGCTAAAGTCCATCGGCAGTCGGCAGTGTTTTAGCTACTTCCAAATCACTAATCCTCGCCTCCATGGCGACAAATAAAGTATGTTTCTTACAAGTATCATCCCTGCAGTACAAGGAATAGCTAAACATGCTTCACTACACACCGTAGCACACCGGTGTCACAATGTAAACAAATGCCATGGGTGGATCCACACCTAACATCCACTGTAATGATACCAAGTACAGGAGCATATCTAGTCAATACTACTAAGATTATGTCGATATTTTTTAGCATCAAAAAATCTTTTTCCGTTTTTTAAAAATGTATATTATGTTTATAAACTCAGGAACTATGTCCCTGGACTCCCTGGACACATGAGGACTTTGAATATGACCAATGTATGATCCTGTAACGACTTGGTATCGGATTGATACCCAAATTTTTGGTATCATCCAAAACTAATGTAAAGTATCAGACAACAGAAGAACAAGTGATTACTACATTTTAACAGAAGTGTAGATAGAACATGTTAAAAGAGAAAGCAAGCAGATATTAACAGTAAATGAACAAGTAGATTCATAATTAATTTTCTACCACTTGTCCTTAATAATGTTCACAAAATAATACAATGGAAAATGACACAATATGTTACTGCATACGTCAGCAGACTAATTAGGAGCCTTTGTTTGCTTACTTACTAATAAAAGACAAGTTGTCTTGTATGTTCACTATTTTATTTAGGGACAAACTTGCAATAAGAAACATATGTTTAATGTACCGTAAGAGTTTTTCTTAAAATAAAGCAAGTAATGCCATTTTTTGTGGTCCCCTTTATTTAGAAAAATATGGCTGGCTGGACACCACGCATATTTAATGAGCCGGATGTGACGTCATGTAAATTCAAGCAATAACTATAGGAAGCCGCCATCCATATGTGTTGATTATTATTCACTCACATACTGTACACATTGTCAAATGCATCTAGTTTGACTCATCCCATCCGCTACTCTACGTGTGTGTGTCAGTATGATGTCCTTAGAGGTGCTGAGAGGTGATTCATTTCATCTTGCAGGCTCGCGGCCTGAGACGCCTTGCTGTAATGAGGCTATAATGTGTGAGTTGCAAAGTGAAGCTGACGGAAAAATTATCTGTAAGATGTGCCGGGGAAACATAATCAGCAAAACAGGGTTTTGCTTTCACACAAATAATTTGTTTTGTTTTTATGATGATCTGATGTGAAAGTTCTGTCATCGCGCTTTTTTGAATATCGGATTTATTTTTGAAAAAACTGTTCATGCAGATAATCCTGATCATGTGCAATAAATATCACAGTTATCATAACATCATCAAGTTAATACCTTAGTTTAATTACTTGAGTTTGGTATTGATATCGCACAGAAGGCTTACCGTATTGACCGGTCCGCAGCTACAAAAAGGTTGGGGACCACTGGTCTACATAACATGTAATGGTGGTTCTTTGGTCAAAATGTTGCATAGATTATGTTTCACAGATCATCTTCAAGCCGCTTTCTGACAGCCGCTTCAGGATTCGCTGTTTTGTGGGCGGTCTTATTTACGTGGCTCACCTTCGGCAGCGTCTTCTCCCCGTCATCTTTGTTGGAGCGGTGTAGCGTGTAAGGACGGGGGTGGAAGAAGTGTCAAAAGATGGAGTTAACTGTTTTAATGACATTCAGACTTTACTTAAATCAATAACGGAACAGCATCTCTTCATCCGTGGCTCACTAGTGCAACAACAACACAGGAAAAGTGTCCCGTGAAAAAACGTCCGACCGGAACACTCTAATAACTAAAGTTCCTTGGGTGAATTATGTCAACTCACTACACCGGTATGTTTTAGCGCTTTCATGGCGAGTTTACTGACCGATATAAATTAGAACTTTACACTACTTTATATTAGAAATGGCAACAGGGGGATGAATGTCCCCTAACAAGAAGATAGAGAAAAAGAAGAATCGTATCGACTACAGTGTCGTCACGGACTACAAAGGCGGATGCGCACAATTTTTCAGGACTTATACAGATCCCAAATACACATCTGCATGTACCAGAAGGTAAGAAAAGTAGCTTTTGCATAATATTGCGAAGCAAAACACCAGATAATATGTCTTTATACACACACCATTATAATAATCGTATGTTGAAGCACAGTACAATTCATCGAGCGGTGCGGCTTCATAGCTTACCAAAGTCGTATTAAAACATTTTGATAGATTTTTGAGTGCCGTGTGTAATGTTCTATATTTTCAATGCAACATATAAAATGTGCGTGTTGTTTACTTGAGTCATATTGCCATCATATTGCAGTCTACATGTATCGCTTATGTTTGACTGCCATCTACTGGTCACACTTATCATTACATCATGTACCAAATAAAATTGCTATGAGGTCGTTAAGCAAAACCAAACTTATTCCGTACATTAGGTGCACCGAGTTATAAGGTGCACTGTCGAGTTTTGAGGAGAAAAAAAAGGATTTTAAGTGCGCCTTATAGTCCGGAAAATACGGTAATCATTTCACTCTAACCGAGCAACAGGGAAAATTTTGGCTTTTGTTGGGGTTAAACGAAGTGTCATAGCTAGTGAATTGTTGAGCGTGAAAGTCTGGTCCATGCACACTCAAACATACACATCTTGTACTCCCTCAGCTGTCTGTGGCTTAAGAAAAACCTTGTTTATGGCCCTATTCCAGTTACCAACAGGGATGGACGATATAACCTAAAATCTATATATTGCAGCCTCCTGCGATAACAAAATATATTATTTGTAATCCATCCATCCATTTTCTACCGCTCGTCTCTCTCGGGGTCTCGTGGGAGTGACTGGAGCCTATCCCAGCTGCATTCGGGTGGAAGGAAGGGTACACCCTGGACAAGTCGCCGCCTATTCGCAGGGCCAACACAAATAGACAATCATTCACACTCACTTTCATATAAATGATAATAGAACAGTTTCATAACTGACAACACAGGTTCCTTATTTGGCTGCTGATGTCTGCGGTAACATATTGCGCTATTTCTGCTTGTATTATTTTCCCAAAACTATTATTAATATCATTTCCAGTTAGTAGCTGGTTCCTTTCTGTTGTAACATGGTTCTATCTACACGTCTGTTAAAATCTACTAAGCACTTATTCTTCTATTGTTTTGGCTACTTAACATTCATTTCGGGTGACACTACACATTTAGGTATCAATCCAATACACATTATCATGAACAATTTGCAATAACTGTACCCACTTGGCATCCAGGAGGGGTTTTTACCACATCTGTGACCCCTTCCCAAGGTTTCTGTGTTTTCCCATTTTGGGTTTTGAGTTCCGTGACCCCGAAGGGAATAAGCGGTAGAAAATGGATGGATGGATGGGTTTTGAGTTTTTCCTTACCTGGATGTGGGTTCAGATATGTGATGTCATTGTGGTTTCTGCAGCCCTTTGGGGCACCTGTGGCTAAGGGCTATATAAATAAACTTTGATTGATTGATTGATTGATTGAATATCAAGTACCGGTAGTTACACAGGAAGTATTGGCAATACCAATGTTGATATTTTTACTTAAAATTTTCAAGATCATTAAATTAAAACATTTTTGATCACAATTATATTCAGACAAAAAAGAATAGTGGGGTCCAATATCAATAAATATTTCCCAATAAGTTTTTATCACATATAATATTTTGAGCAATATCAAGTCAAGAGTTAGAGTGCTCTGATTTAAATCCTTTAGTCTTTGTACATAAAGTCCTTGTGTCCAGAGACTTGTTTCCTGAGTTTGTAAACAATAACAAAAATGACAAAAAAATAAATAAAATTGTGATATTAAAAAAATATCGACCTAATCCCTGTAATATTGACCATATGCTGATACTATTCTTTGTATCGTTACTGTCGATATTTATATCGCTCCGCCCACCCCTATGCCCACCTACAGTACTTTGGAGCACTATAGTTTAGCGGTTAGCATGGCTTCTTGTATTCTTCTACTGTGTCTAGTGTAGCATGTTTCGCTATTCCTGTCGTCCAGTGATACTGATACTTGTAAGAAACTGTATTTTCCGCCAGAGGGGAGAGGAATAATGGCTCACAGTGTGGAGGGACGTTAGTCGCTAGCTCGCTTGTGAAGACTTTACATTGTGGTTGTTTGCTTGTGTGAGTCACAAGTAAAATGTGCCATCAACATGCATTATCACTAGGGATGTCCGATAATGGCTTTTTTGCCGATATCCGATATTGTCCAACTCTTTAATTACCGATACCGATATCAACCGATACCGATATATACACTCGTGGATTTAACACATTATTATGCCTAATTTGGACAACCAGGTATGGTGAAGATAAGGTCCTTTTTTTTAAAATTAATAAAATAAAATAAGATAAATTAATTACATTTTCTTGAATAAAAAAGAAAGTAAAACAATATAAAAACAGTTACATAGAAACTATTAATTAATGAAAATGAGTAAAATCAACTGTTAAAGGTTAGTACTATTAGTGGACCAGCAGCACGCACAATCATGTGTGCTTACGGACTGTATCCCTTGCAGACTGTATTGATATATATCAGGGGTCACCAACGCGGTGCCCGCGGGTACCAGGTCGCCCATAAGGACCAGATGAGTCGCCCGCGGGCCTGTTGTAAAAAAAAATAAAAATAAAAAAATAATTATTTTTTATTTTTTTAAAAATTAAATCTACATAGAAAAAACACAAGATACACTTTCAATCAGTGCATCAACCCAAACAACCTCCCCCATGCACACTCATCCACACCCACTCACACAAAAGGGGTTATTTCTTTCTGCTACCAATATTCTGGTTCCCACAACATAGACAACACATCTGCAAGGGACACAGTCCCTGAAGCACACATGATTGTATAGGCTGCTGGTCCACTAACATTTTCATTCATTACTATTTTTTATGTAATTATTTTTATATTGTTTTACTTTCTTTTTTTCCAAGAAAATGTTTTTTATTTATTTATCTTATTTTATTTAATTTTTTAAAAAAGGGCCTTATCTTCAACAGACCAGGTTGTCAATGAAATTAGATTTGTTTAAAGGGTTTTTTAAACCAGGCCCAGTCCAGATAATGTCCAAGTCGGACTCAGCAACACACACCTTCATTCATGTACACAGAAAAAAATTAGGGACCACAACAGATTGCATATAATTTATAAACAAAATTACATTTTCAAAATAAGCATTTATGTACAGTCCAGATTATGTCCAGGTCACTCAAATTAGGAAACACAACAACAGATATCATATAATCTATAAACATAATTATACTTTCAAAATAAGACTTTGAGGACTTCTCATCTTTTTTTTAATGTTTTTTGGCATCATTATCGTTTTCAACCATGTAACTTTCTAAAATTAGAAAATACTGAATAAATGTTTTAAAGAAAGTAATACTAAGTGAATATCTGTTTTTGGCCTTAAAAATAAACATTTTACCGAGTACTATAATTAAATTGACTAAATCATGATTGTCAATGAACTCTCCTAAAATAACAGAAACCACATTAAGCTTCATAAACACACCAATCCTTAAACACATTTTTTCAACTTCCACCCAAAACAAAGACACAATATGACAATACCAAAACAAATGCAGGGTGGATTCAGGCTCCTGACAACAAAATCGGCAATCATCTGACTCTGTCATATTCCATAATTTTAACATTTTCCCTGTGGGTAAGAAGTTATAAATAATTTTAATTTGAAAATAACGATTTTGCACATCGATAGTGGTTTTATAGATTAGTTTGAATATGGCATCCCATGGCAACGGGCAGTCAAAAAAGTCCTCCCATTTTCCATTTGTGTTGTATGAGGCAGCCTTCAAAGATTTCTTTATTAAATAAAAATGATATATTGTTCTATTTATTTTAGTTCCTTTTTGCCAACTAGAATTTCTTATTAGAGGTTTACAAAGTAATAATTTAGTAGTTCCATAATTAATTATTTGTTTCCATCTTTTCCCAATTACTCCAGTTAGTTGATAAAAGGAAAAGCTTGAGCAAGCATCACCATACATAGCTCTAAATTCATCATACTTCATAATTTTACCATTCTCATTGATAATATCATTGACAAAAATTATTCCTCTTTCAAACATATTTTTCCAAAAGAAAGGCTTTCCATCTATTACAATATTAGAGTTCATCCATATTAACTGCTGCAAAATATCGTCTCTTTTTTCTGGCACATAAAATTGAAAACACCACTATGAGTGGATTGTTTCCTTTATGAACCCCGCCATGTTACCCAGCAGACTCTCTGGGAGGGGATCACTTGTAAAAAAGGATACAATTTCTTTTGATACAGTACATGTTTTTTGTCCAACAGGACATTTGTGTACCACTCAATGTTTCAATACATCTTTGGAACAATTGATACTTTTAAAGACAGACACATAGCTTCAAGGTTGAGAAGTTTCAGGCCCCCATATTCATACTCTTTGTACAAAACCTTTCTTTTAATCTTTTCTGGTTTGCCGTTCCAGACAAAATCGAAGACCCTCCGCTCATAAATCTTAAAAAAGTTTTGTGATGGAGCTGGTAATGACAAAAACTAATAATTCAATTGAGGAATAATTAACGAGTTGGCAATAGACATTTTACCATACAAGGTTAGGGATTTCCCTTTCCATAATTGCATAATTTTGTCCAGCTTTCTTAGTCGATTATCATAATTTACTGAGCCTAGATCTTCCAGATTTTCTGGGACAACAACACCAAGTATGTTAACTGGTCCATCTGTCCACAAAACAGGCACTTTGCATTCCATTCGAAAGGACGTTCCCTTTAGATTTCCGATCCTTAACATTTTACATTTATCATAATTAAGCTTAAGGCCAGATTGCTGTGAAAATATGTCCAAAAGATTAAGAAGGTTCCGCAAACAATGAGGAAAAATCTTATCTTTGTGAATCAGCCTTTTCTGACATGAACTTCATCAAGAACAAACACAGAACACGCCTCACTGATGCACATCTGCAAGACTCACTCAGAGTTGCAGTGTCAAGTTACACACCAGAGTACAACACACTAGTTAACAGCATGCAATGCCAGGCTTCCCACTAACTGACAAAGAAACAGATAACAGATTTGGTGTCCAGTTCAAAGTGTGACATGATTTAAAAATTTGAGAGTTTACTTTTGTATTTTACATGAGTTATTATTTGTACAAACATGGTGCAAAGTAATTCATGATTTGTTAAAAAATGTTAGTGGCTAGCTAGTTAAAATGGGATATTGTGATTTCACAAGACTGTCTTAGAAGTGATCATTTGAAAATGTTCAATTTGAAAAATGTGCACTTAGAGAAAATATAAAAATAAAGTGTTGCATATTGATATTTGTCTGTTTCTATATATATTTATTGTGAGAAATCATTAAGATGATCAGTGTTTCCACAAAGATAAATATCATTAATTATTAATAATAACAGAGTTAAAGGTAAATTGAGCAAATTGGCTACTTCTGGCAATTTATTTAAGTGTGTATCTAACTGGTAGCCCTTCGCATTAATCAGTACCCAAGAAGTAGCCCTTGGTTTCAAAAAGGTTGGTGACCCCTGATATATATTGATATATAATGTAGGAACCAGAATATTAATAACAGAAAGAAACAACCCTTTTGTGCGAATGAGTGTGAATGAGTGTGAATGGGGGAGGGAGGTTTTTTGGGTTGGTGCACTAATTGTAAGTGTATCTTGTGTTTTTTATGTTGATTTAATTAAAAAACAAAAACAAAAACTGATACAGATAATAAAAAAAAACAGATATCGATAGTTTCCGATATTACATTGTAAAGCATTTATCAGCCGATAAATGCTTTAATTTGGCCGATAATCTCTAATTATCACGATAACTCGATAGTATTAAAAACTCTATGGTCGGCCAAATTAATATATATTTGATATCGTATATTGTCTATAACGCACACCCTTTGATTTTTTTAAGCTGCTAATCAAATGGAACCCTTGAAAAACTCCAAATGTCACTAGTTATGGAGAATATAAACAATGTGCGTCTCGGTGGTTGTGGCCTTAAACAACCAGATTTGTGTTTATGTGGATTATAGATTAATAGAATAGAATAGAATAGAATAGAAAGTACTTTATTGATCCCTGGGGGAAATTCAGCACCACAGTTCGCTCACAATAGACAGTAATAATAATAAATAATATAATATATTATATATAGAATATATAAATAATATAAATATATTCTACATATACTCTACATTTAAGTGCAGTCAAGGAACATATGCATTATGTAAAACATAATTGTTTTAGGATGTGAGACAGATGCTTCATGTGGTTCAGTCAAAGACACCTCTGAGGGACTCTAAGAGCCACAGTACCTTTGTTAGGATGATCGCTTGAGGGCTAAAGAAGTGAGAATTATTGTTCCATTATTACGCCTCCTTGGTAATGCAAAGAGACAAAAAGGGGGGGCAGAATGTTCTGCCGCTAAGCCGCCAGTGGTGGTAGTAGCTGGTGGTGTTCATCTCTATTGTGCCTGACAAAGATCCCTACAGACCGACACAAGTTTGGATTTCTTTCGGGTGGGTATCATCACTAGAGTATTTGGAGTTATTAAAAGTGATGTTATTGCATCAAACACGTGGCAGAGGCCGGTTTTAAGGAGCTTTAGGGCTTCTTAGTGTCGCTGTGGGAGGAAGAGGGACTCCCTAAAATCTCTTTCTGTCACTCAGAGAGGCTCAAAAAACCCATACTGTAGCTAAGAACACACAGATGAGAGCTGGGAGTCAGGGCTAACACACACAGTGCACACACATCAGCTAAGTGAAAGCCTGGTTATAGGACTTATAATTACATTGTATCAAATCTAAACACCATTTCTCAACTGTGCTTTCAACCCTTTCTGCCCCACACACTAAGTGAGGTGGATCCACTCATGTAAAGTGTCTTGGAAAAACTCAAATTTATTTTATTTGAGAGGTTTTAAGTCATGCTGCTAACAAGTGAAGATACAAACGAACAGTACATTTTCTCAAAAATCGCCAATGCGCCTAATGTACGGAATAATTCTGGTTGTGCTTACCGACCTCAAAGCAATTTTATTTGGTACATGGTGTAATGACAAGTGTGACCAGTAGATGGTAGTCACACATAAGAGATACGTGTAGACTGCAATATGACGCCAGTAAACAACACATCTTTAAATGTTCCATTGAAAATAAAGAACATTACACACGGCACTCAAAAATCTGTCAAAATGTTTTAGTATGACTTTGAAGCTGCCGCTTGATGGATTGTCGGCCCATTGCGGCTACCGTAGTCAGATATACAAGTATTACTATGGTGTGTGTTTAAGGACCGCAAAATGGCACCCATTAGCAGACATATTACCTGGCGTCTTGTTCCACAATATTATGCAAAACCAACTTTTCGTACCTTCTGATGTGTATTTGAGATCTGCATAAGTTCTTAAAATGTGCGCACATCCGCCACTGTAGTCCGTGCCGATACCATAGTCGATAAGCTTCTTCTTTTTCACTATCTTGTTGTTATGGGGCATTCATCCTCTGCTGTTGCCATTTGTAATATAAAGTAGCGTAAAGTTCTAACTTAAATCTCGCTATGGAAGCGCTAAAAACTACCAGTGTAGTGGGTTTACATAATTCACCCACGGAACTTTAGTTATCAGAGAGTTCCGGTCAGACGGTTTTTCACGGGACAAATTTCCGGCGTTGTTGCACTAGTGAGCCACGGATGAGAAGATGCTGCTCCGTTATTGATTTAAGTAAAGTCTGAATGCGACTTGAAAATGGTCTGTAAAACATAATCTATGCAACATTTTGACCAAAGAACCACCATTACATGTTATGTAGACCACAAGGAAGTGTTTTCTATTTAGAAAAAAATCATAATATGACCCCTTTAATGCGCTTTATAATCCGCCTTTTGTATGAAAAAAGACCTGAATAGACCCGCTCATCGGCAGTGCGCCTTATAATCCGTTGCGCCCTATGATCCAGAAAATACGGTACATACATACGCCATGTAGTAGGGATTTGAATCTTCCAACAACATCTGATTCTGATTCTTAGGGTGATGATTGAATTCGGAATCGATTCTGGATTCAACACTAATATCGATTCAAACCAATTTCCGCAATATATTATTTGGCAAATATATTATCATAAAACCTTTTTAAAACAGTTGACAAGTTACCAAAGCTTGTCTTGTCTGCTGAAGTATGATGGTTCACTCGGCGTTCACCGGTTGCAATGATTTGCGCATGTCTTTTTCCATTCGGAAAAACACGCGCGATGACATCACCGGCTATTATCGACAAAATTAATTTGTTGACAACAAATTTTACTCTTGAATCTTTTTGACAGCGTCGACGAATCGATGCACTCCTACAAGTAATGCCTTATCTGACCAGATCACATTTTACTAAGCCTTGTCAAAATCAGAGGGTACCTTGTGGGGACTGTAATCCACTACTGACTGAGATCTGAGTGTGTAGCCTGTGTATTTCTTGGCGATTATTAACCAGCTTGTAATACCTGGTTGATCCCTCACTTTTTACAGAATCATCTCCAGCTCATGAGGTGTGTTGTTGCATTGAGTTCAATAGCAAGGGTGATTGACTATACTGCAGGACTAAAATTAGGCCCTTTTCCACCAAAAGTTCGGATCTATAGGTTCCTGTAGAAATGTGTGGTTTGTGTTTCCATCGCATTTCACAGTTTAGGGTAGTTTATACAAATCAAGCTGATGACGTATGGAGGAATGGTTTGGTATATTTCTACACTGATATCATGTAAATAAACAGACAATATCAGGTCAGAGTTATTTTACTAAAAAGTAAGCAATTGAAATACAAAGCAATAAAATACGAAACGATAGATTTATCAAATAAAGTGTACCAAATTGTTTTATAGGAAGTCAGGCTTTTGTCTGCAATGTCCAACAGTCAGAAAGCTGTCCTCTCAGTAAATTTTGAATATATGAGGGTCAGGCAATTCCTTTTGGTCCATTTCAGCTGTAAATAACAATATATAAATAGTAAATGTCAGTGTTTATCTCACACAGACAACACGAACACATCGGCTTTTGCGTTAGTTTGTTAGCATTAGCATTCTGTTCACTCGGGTTGAGGCTAAAAACTACACACATGGAGTGTCACTGATTACTTTTACAACATATAATAAATAGTTTATATTTGATGTCATTTACCTTCGTTCCACTCGTGTACTGCCTCCTTTTTGTCACATTTATCCAATAAAGTCAGCGTAGTAAGCAGCTGAGTCCGTCCGGCTTCATACTTCTCCGTAAATACGTTTAAAAGAGTCTGTCCACTTCCCGTAGCTTCGGGTATCGAAATTAAGTTTGTAAAAAAATAATAAACAACATTAAACTGCATAGATACAGTTTAAAGACTACGGTTTAGTAAAAATACTGCAAGATAGTTCCACTGATCAGCGTTCTTCAGCACAAAGATGCCCCACAATTACACAAAAATACACAAAAAATAAGAAATAAACTGTCATGTCTTTTAATCATGTTTTGTTTGGCTATATTCTGTTTGGTTTTTAGACTCCTTTAGTTTCTGTTTACGCTCCATTGTTTTGTTCCCATAGCAACCCATTAGTTTTCACCTGATTCATTTGGACTCACGCACCTGATTTGTTTTGACTCGCGCACCTGTTGTCAATCATGACATATTATTTAAGCTTGTAGTTGCCAGGCAGTTGGCCTGGCGACATTACCCTTGTTACCCCGGTTACTCATGCTGGTATTCCATGCCATTGTTCCATGCTCGTTTTTTCACGTCACAGTAAGCGTTTTCTTGGTTTTATGTCCATAGTTCTGCCTTTGTGCTAGTTTTTGTTTATACGCTAAGTTTGTATCTCCGCCTTGTGCGCGCTTTTCGTTTGTACCTTTTGTAGTAATAGATTAAACATGTCTTTACCTTCACGCCATGTCCGATCCAATTCCTTTGCATTCCGGGAAAACAAACCACACCATAGTCCACGTCTTGACATAAACAAGTCGTCGCTTATATTCCAATGGCGGTCGTGTGTTTGAAAGAGAAGTTTAAGGAACGCCCCCAACTGTGTTCAACCAATCAGCGTTCGACAGCACAGCCGGCCCCCGAAAAGATTCCTGGCCGCTTGGAAAAGTCCCGCTTAACTCGGAGGAACTCCGAAACATTCCTAAAGAACAAAATCTACCCGGGTACTTTTTGGTGGAAACACACAGGGGAACTTTATTTGGTGCAAGAGCCTATTGTGTGCTTCAAGGGCACATAATCACCTTTTTTTTAATCCTGTTGAAAAATTAAAGACTTACAGTATATGTCCTGTTTGGCTTTGGGATATTGTCAAATGTCAGTGAAAGAATAACACATTGACATTGTAGAATTTAACACGAAAACACTTTTAGGAAATGTTTAATTATGGCTTAAATAGAGTTTGCTGAAAAGACAAAAAAGTCACCCATTGTTGGCAGTTAATGTTTTGAATATTTTTTGTTACTTTCCCAAAAAAATTTTTAGTTTTTTTTCCCTACACATCAACATGGCAAAATTAACGTTTGTCGAGCCATGGTAATGTCTGTTTACTATTGACTAAATGCTGAGAGCCGCTCTGCTCACCCTCAACAACTCACAGGTTTATTGTGGTGGTTGATCCCGCCCATTTTTGGGAAAGTCGCCAGCCTCTGCTGATGCTGCTGCCAAAGTAGGCAGATTTTCATCCTTGCTTTGAAAGCACATTTGTGATGAAAGCTCTGTAAGCACGCCAAGGGCTATTCGCAGGATGGTCCAGCTACACCAAAGTGCACTGAACTATCAGTTCTGTTCTGTGGGTAAATTAATTTGAGACGATTAAAGCGCAGGCTAACACTGACCCCATGAGTCCTGGTACAATATCCACGCTCAACTGATCATGCACAAATGGGCTTTTGACTCTGCATTGTTGTGTGTAACAATGATATTAGTGTTTAATCAACGTGATTTCAATGAATAATCATCAAGATATAACAGTGCATTAGACTTCTTACTTTGGTTGTTGGCTTCACATTATTCAGAATTTAGAAAGGAATGTCATATATAAGAAATGTCTGAGTAAACTAGTGCCATACTTCCCAGGCTTTAGAGCCCACCCGTATTTAAACTGCACCCACCAAATTTTAGATCCAGGGTGTACTCCACCTTTCGCCTGAATGCAGCTTGGATAGGCTCCAGTCACCCCAAAAGGGACAAGTGGTAGAACATAGATGAATGGATAGCTCCACCCGACCATAAGATGCAGACATGAACCGGTACCAAAGATTTTATAAATATTTATTTGCATACCGTGTTTCCAAAAAGTGCCTGTAACACGGCAGTAAAACGGCTGATCAAACAAAACAAAAGTCATCGTCATGGACCCACTAGCTGCGGAAGCTAGCTCTCCAATCAGCTAAACAGACGCAATAACTCCACGGAGACAATTTGGTGAGATTATGAAACTGAAACAATTAAAAAAGAATACCATTGTAAGTTAATAATACTAACACAGACATTTGTAAACATTTTAGCATAGTTTCCAACTTTGCTAATCCTAACGACGCTAGCTTGATTACATTAAGATAACACACACAAATATGCATTGAAACACTCCTACTGACATTACACATGGAACAGTTTAGTAAGTATGAGTAGTTTCAGTTATATTGTAAAACTTACAAACGTTGCTTTGTGTGATGAATGAAGAATCCATTTGGGAAGAAACGCTATCGACAAATATAATTCCGGCACAAAACAGAGATTGTCAACCCGCAGCACCTGCAATGAGTAAACTCGTCTAAAAGATGGTGCCATAGCACAAACAATAACACACTTTTTCAATGTCCCTGTAGGCGTAATATAAAAGCTATTTAGGAGGATAAGAGGATAGACTTTGATCATGCCACAATGGGGAAATTATGTGGTTGTAGTGCAGATACAACAAGTTACAAGATAAAACACATGAAAACAAGAGGGAAACATCAAAGGACATGAAATACATTAAAAGAGCACAGATCTGATGCAACCAGCTGATGCAACCAGCTCCCGCTTCAGCGGCGCCATTTCTACATACAGCTCGAGGTAAAACACAACCAAAAAAACAAAAATGAGCAATAAATGATACAAGTCTCGCACATTCAATTCCACCATGCATGGACAAACAGCACAACGAAACAAAAACACCATTTCAAGACCCACATACAGTGTGTCCACGCTATCGTCTGCTATAGTGGTGGGCCACACGGAACAGACCCAACAAAGCAACCAAGAGTTTGATTAATTGATTGAGACTTTTATTAGTAGATTGCACAGTACAAGACATATTTCGTACAATTGACCACTAAATGGTAACACCTGAATAAGTTTTTCCACTTGTTTAAGTCGGGGTCCACGTTAATCAATTCATGGTAAAGCCAACTCCATCCTAGGCTGCCCACTATCTCTCGGTCAAAGGCTGGTCCGCGCGGCTGAGCGAAAATATGTCTAGGGAGCCCGATGTGTCTCATGCTCATTCAGCCACGTGAAGATCGTCTATCTTGACGCTTAACGCTAGCTCCACAGCCTCGTCTCTTTGTCCGCATCTCCTCTGGTCTCTCCACACAGAGCCAGCAGTTGGTCTCCGGTGCAAACAAGGATATGGCCAAAAGGCTTCCCCAGGCAGATCCAAAAGTTCACAAAAAAGCACCGCAGAAGTCACAAAAGTGCCACCTCTTGTTGCACAGTACCAAAAGGGCCTGACACTAAAGGCAAAAAACACAGAAAAACAGGATTGAAACTTCAAGAAGGTAAAAGGAAGATGCACAATAGTGCAGGGCTCCTGCAAGCAGCAGGCCCTAGAGGGGCGCCATCTTGGGGGGAAAAAAATGTGAATACAAAACATTATGGCCGTTTGCAAAGAAAAATCCATAAATTAACCGCACCGTTTCATAAGCCGCAGGGTCAAAACGTTGGAAAAAAGTAGCTTGTTATAGGAAATAACGGTATGTGTAAAA
The DNA here is from genome assembly GCF_033978785.1 of Entelurus aequoreus. NCBI lineage: Eukaryota > Metazoa > Chordata > Actinopteri > Syngnathiformes > Syngnathidae > Entelurus > Entelurus aequoreus. The sequence goes on along the minus strand of NC_084749.1, from coordinate 29,161,314 downwards.
TAGTGAAGTTGGAATTAGACATGTCCGATAATATCGGCCTGCCGATATTATCGGCCGATAAATGCTTTAAAATGTAATATCGGAAATTATCGGTATCGGTTTCAAAAAGTAAAATTCATGACTTTTTAAAACGCCGCTGTACAGAGTGGTACACGGACGTAGTGAGAAGTACAGAGCGCCAATAAACCTTAAAGGCACTTCTTTGCGTGCCGGCCCAATCACATGATATGTACGGCTTTTCACACACACAAGTGAATGCAACGCATACTTGATCAACAGTCATACAGGTCACACTGTGGGTAGCCGTATAAACAACTTTAACACTGTTACAAATATGCGCCACACTTTGAACCCACACTAAACAAGAATGACAAACACATTTCGGGAGAACATCTGCACCGTAACACAACATAAACACAACAGAACAAATACCCAGAACCCCTTGCAGCACTAACTCTTCCGGGACGCTACAATATACACCCCCCGCTACCCCCTACCCAAAACCCCGCCCCCCCAAAACCCGCCCACCTCAACCTCCTCATGGAGCATGTCCCAAATTTCAAGCTGCTGTTTTGAGGCATGTTAAAAAAAATTATGCACTTTGTGACTTCAATAAGAAATATGGCAGTGCCATGTTGGCATTTATTTTCATAACTTGAGTTGATTTATTTTGGAAAACCTTGTTACATTGTTTAATGCATCCAGCGGGGCATCACAACAAAATTAGGCATAATAATGTGTTAATTCCATGACTGTATATATCGGTATCGGTTGATATCGAAATCGGTAATTAAGAGTTGGACAATATCGGAATATCGGCAAAAAAGCCATTATCGGACATCTCTAGTTGGAATATAAGGTGAAGTTCAGTTCAAACTTTGAAAACACTTTACAGTATAAAATGATTTGTTGATGATGAACTAAAATGGAAACATTCTGAACACAGTGCAGAACACACAAGTGTAGTTTAAAAAGATCAAGAAGCAGTGCTCACATGTTGTCAGGTTAAATAATACAGAGCACTGCAGCCCCGCTTGAAAAAGTTACACAACCGGACATTTCCCAAGAAGCAACAGGGAGGAACAATAGCTTGGTCCATCCTTTTATTGTCTCCCTGCACACTTCTTAATGGGTTCCTGACATTGACAGGCAGGAAAAAACACTGTTTGGAGAGGAGCTAAGAGAGAGCAGAAGGGAACATGGGACTTCCTTAATGGTAAATTTGCCTTTAAATGCTGTCGTCTTATTGGCTGGCGTGAGCAGGGAGGGACGTCCTGGTTGAGTGTGGATGGAAGTGGCCGCTCCCTGCTGCAAGTCACAAATGTATTGAGTTGTTGCGGATGTGTGTGTGGTAGAATCCTGTCTGTTCTGTACTGAAATAACATTTGGCTTTCTTGGTATGTGTTTAAATGGAGCCAGTAAGCTTTTGCACATACTTGCTCAAAGGTGGTCTACTAAATCTGACTTTAAAAACATGAAACCCATATCCTCTCTATTACGTTTAGAAAAATCTCAAAGTTGCACTTATAGAAATAAAGGTTGACCTTTTTCTTTTCTTTTTAGAATACCTGATGTTGTGTATCAACCTTGGTACTTTTGTGGGTACCAACCGAATTCCATCACAAATTCACGTCAAACCAGACGGTGCCATATTTCAATGTCTTTGTTGCATGTGACATCACGTCCGGTGGCAGACTAAACACCGGCACAAACACTTGGCAAGGAAACAATCACTCAAGCAGCACAAAGAGCAGACTCAGCCAAACTACCTCTCGGTAATGTTGTAATTTACAACGCAAACAAGGCAAGTATGTCTAATAGAAAACACTGGAACATAAAGTAAGGCTCCACTTGTCCAAAATGCACTAGCTTGATGCTAATTTAAATGGCGATTAGCGATTTTAAATGGAGTCATGGCAGTTTCATCTTTTTCAAATGTCCTTACAGGAAAGACTAGATTTCATTACCATAGCTTGTTGCTGTTTTTGCAACCCACCTGGATTCTCCCCCTTAACCCCAGTGTTGATTTTGACAGCAGTTTCTAATTTAGTTTTAGTCATAAAATACATTCTGATAAGAATGTATTTTATTTTTAGTTAAGCTTTAGTCATCTACATTGATTTAGGTGTAGTCTTGTTTTAGTCGACTACATTTCACAATAGTCAGCTAAAATTACATCAAATTTGAGTTGAGTTGAGAGGAGTTTGAGTTTATTTAAAACATGCATGCATACAACATGATACATCACGATTTCCAGTTCCTCTATTCAATATGTTTGAAAAGGAGTTGGAAGAAGCAGAGCTTATTTAATGCTACCCCCTTTTCCTTTACATAGCAGTTGCTAAAACTTTTGTTCACTTCCTGTTCTCAATTTATTCACAATATAATCCATAAGTGTAACAATACAAATAAATAAATACATAATTAGTGAAATAAGTTATATTTCATATGGTGAGATAAGTAAGATTATCTTGAAAATGAATGGATGGATGAGATAAATTCAGAATGTTTATCATGGTTCTTCTTCTTTGTACTTTGTGAACACTTTAAGTTTGAAGAGTTTCTTGAAGTGGATCATATTAGTACATTGTTTGATTTCTTTGCTTAATCCATTCCAAAATTGAGTTCCACATACTGATATACTGAAGGTCTTAAGTGTTGTACGTGCATACAAATGTTTTAAATTATATTTTTCTCTAAGATTATATTTCTCCTTTAGTTGACTAAAATACAAAGTATAAAATATAGGACATCTTTAAATTTTCCTTGAAAGCTTGAAAACAAGGAGCATGAGCTTATACTTAGGAATAATGCTGTTAGTCATGTTTTGATGAGGAAAGACGTCAATGTAGCTTGTTTTCACGTTAGAATCTAAGTGAGGGAGCTGGTGCCGTGAGTTGATCAAAGTGCAGTTATCAATCAATCAGACGATAATACTAACTGTTGTGAGTTTTACTGTAGTTATCATTAATATAGTTTATCGTTACATCACTAATTCTGAAGTAGTCCCACCATCTACAAGACAAAATTAATTATAATTTCCGTCAACATTTGCGCTTCATTTTTTGTTAATTGACTCAACTGTCAGGTGTTTGGTCATCGTTTTAGTCAATGCGCATTTGTTTTGATTACTTATTGTTTTAATTTAGTCAAGGGAAAATAGTTTGTTGACGATAACTAAGACGAATATTATAAGTCAACAAAATTAATACTTATTCACACTTCCCGTGGATCGAACCTGGGTTTGCAGATTGATACAGGAGTGCTTGGGAAAAGTTAGCCAGAACTCTGAGCTGTGAGCTTGTTGTCCAGCACGACTCTTAAGGCGTCGGTGAGTGAATAAGGTTTATACACGTGCCACCGCAAAACCACATTTACTAAACCTCACTCTTAATCCCGGTCAAGATGCCAATGTAACGCAACTGCATCCGCCCCCATCACACTGCCCAGGGATCGAACCAGAATCCGCAGATTGGAGTAACAAGAGCTCAAGTCAACTAGCCAAAAACCTGTCACACGTTCTCAAAGAAAAAACAAGACATCACCCACTTCGTTAGGTATAACATGGGTCAGAGGAGTCCATCCGTTTTGTATACCCTTTATCCTGCTCAGGGGCACAGGAGAGCTGGAGTCTATCATAGTCTACTTTGGGATAAAGGCAGGGCATACCTCAGACTAGTTACCAAAAAATCTTTAATGTCCGGTGCAAACAGAGCTACAGATGTCCTGACTGTGAAGCAGATGTGCCTATCACTATGCCATTCAGCTGCTGAATACAAAAGTAGTATTAAACATTTTTAAAAAGGATAAAAATGCACAATTTTGATTAGTTTGATTGTAGCCTAATCTTGGCCTCGACAGTGTGAAAGTTAACACTGTTTTTTCTGCGTTTCCTACCTAAGTGTATTTAACCTAACTGAAACATTTTACATTTTCTTGTCTATACTCGACTTCTGAAACCTCATCACACACTTTCTATTAGTGATGTGCGACACCACTGATTCTCTTTCCAACCCAATACCGAGTAAAATTTGGGTTTGTATCTCCAATACCAATACTTTGTACAAATATACCTAATGTGTCTGGTAAAATTTTAAAGGTAGTGTATTTCGAGTGTTGCTGCTCTTAGGGAACCATTTTCAACCCATATAAAATCACAGGGCAAATAAATGATGCCGTTATTCTGCACTGAATGCGTTATCTCAGTTAATCTCAAACTGTGGTACGTGTACTACTAGTGGTACGCTGGCTCCATCTAGTAGTATGCCAAACAATCACTTGATTATAGTACAATATTTTAATTTCCTATATTCAAACACAGCCTTTCTGTTCAAACTGTGTGTAATGTTGCAGTGGCCAAAAATATCAAATATACTTGTTAAATAAAACCTCTGCCTTGTTTTAATGAATTCTTAAGCCTACTACGCTACTTTATTTTAATGTTGGTCATTATGGTGGTACTTGGAGAGCTAAGTGTTTTCTGAGGTGGTTTGCGAACCACAGCGTTATCTTATTTATATTCAACTCTGTATGCACAGTAGTGTCCCCAAATAGCCTTCGATTAAGGATACGTACACTTGCTGTTTTATAGTACTGAGTGACTCATTTTAACTGTCAGTTATTTTCTTAAATAAACAAATGACGGACTGAATGACTGAGCACAGCATAGTGTGCCACTGCGCTCGTGTATTACGTACTCATGTAGTCATACCAAAGACTATACGAGTCATACCAAAGACTATAAAGATGGGACCCATTACCTCTCTGCTTGGCACTCAGCATCAAGGGTTGGAATTGGGGGTTAAATCACCAAAAATGATTCCCGGACGCGGCCACCACTGCTGCTCACTGCTCCCCTCATCTCCCAGGGGGTGATCAAGGGTGATGGGTCAAATGCAGAGCATAATTTTACCACACCTAGTGTGTGTGCGACAATCATTGGTACTTTAACTTTAACTTTTTAACTGTACCGAGGCGGGAGAAAAAGTAGTTCCCACCAATCGTGCTTCATTTAGACAAGGTCTCAATGATGTAGTTACTTAACACAGTGTTCTTGTTTATTATATACATTATGAAAGTGTTTCTTAAACATAGGGGGCCGCGAGCGCCCCCTATAGGGCCGCCAAAAATATGTGTTACTCAGCTGTAGTCCGTAATACACTTTTCCACCACTCTTGGCAGTAATGACAATATCAAACAAAGAAGAAGTAGGAGCTAAAGTCATAGAGAAGTTTCTTAAGCACAAACATTATGACTAAAGTGCCGTGGCGGGCCGTGCATTTCACATCTAGGCCTTCAGTGATGTCCTACTTAGTCCGACTTTAATAAATACCTCTCAAAATACCATAAATTATGTCACCACAGCTGGAGAAATACTATACAGAAACACACGTGCGCACTACTGTGCATTGGATCACCTCAACAATGTACAAAACAGCTACTTTCCGGCGCATTTAAAAATCAATAAACTTGCATCAGCAATTAAAACATTTCTCTATCTGGTAATGTCAAAATTAAAATAATTGTAAAAACGTATTAAAAGTTTAAAAAAATAAAGAAATAAAATATTTGAACTCACAATTTGCAGAATCCATCGGAACCCGGAAGCCATTGCTAATAGTTGATTCGATTGTAGGTGGCGGACAAACCCTCTGACCGGCTGGGACAGGTCAGCTAGCTCGGGGGTCGGCTGACATTGTCTTACGAGAGCTAGCTTCTCCTGAAATGTCCTTCTTAAAATGGCTTTGCAAGTATATATCTGCCACCTAATAAAGTTGTGCTCTTCTTTGGCCTACATGGGTTAAAAAAGCAAGTAGATATCAGATTTCCATGTTAGCCAAGCCTGGCTGCGGTGCGGCTCGGCTGATCAGCCTAGCACTTGCTGCTCTTGCAACTCACAACTTGTGATTGGATACTCACTTGTGAGTCACAAGTGAGTATCCAATCACAGTTAAGTTAAAGTACCAATGTTTGTCACACACACACACTAAGTGTGGTGAAATGTGTCCTCTGCATTTGACCCATGCCCTTGTTCACCTCCTGGGAGGTGAGGGGAGCAATGGGCAGCAGCGGTGGCCGCGCCCGGGAATAATTTTTGTTGATTTAACCCCCAATTCCAACCCTTGATGCTGAGTGCCAAGCAGGGAGGTAATGGGGTCCCATTTTTATAGTCCTTGGTATGACTCGGATGTGGTGGAGGAGGCGTTAATGTCATGTGCAACGGTTCAACATGTGGCAACCTAGGGAGGCCCACTGTCAACAACTGGTGATCTGATTGGCGATCGCAACTGCCTATCAACTGTATCTTCCCCATTTATCTACACTACACAGTCACAGAACACCGCTTTGTTGATTCAGAAGGCCTCCGGCAGATTTCATAGAGTGCTGGGAACAATCTAGCTGAATTCTGATTGGATAAAAGCTCCAACGCAAAATCAGCAGCACTGTAAAGTGATATGCCATGAAGAGAATATAATGAATACTTTTATATATTTAGGGAAAGTAAATTAAAAATAATATTAACCTGTTACAATTTGCTGGCCCTGACGGCCCACCACTGCTAAAGTGGTGAAACTCTATTTGCATTTGCATTTAATTTTATTGATAGTTAAACTGAGAAAAATATTAATTATTACTTTAGTGTATCTACTTTAGCACAACCTATTTGTATGGAGATGTATTTTTAGTCAGTTATTTATGAGTTCCTTCTTATGCAGTATATTTGGCTAGTACTTATTTTTATAATCAATCTGACCTAATCCTAAGGTTTACACTTAGACTTAGACAAACTTTATTGATCCACAAGGGAAATTGTTCCACAAAGTAGCTCAGTTACAAAGGATGGAAAGGGTAAGGATGGAAATAATAATGCAGGTATTAAGTACACTAAAAATTTACCATAGTAGCAATATAAAATGTAACATATATGTATTATATATACAGTATATAATATATACTGATATATTATATTATTATATTATATTTTTATATTATATATACAATATACAACAAATCCCAATTACCATGTACGGTACATGTAACAGCTGCAGCAAAAAAAAAAAAGCAGCATAAGATAGAGAGTAGATCCAGCAGAAAATATACATTATAAACAAAGATAGGTAGCTAACATAGAAGCGGCCAGGCAATAGACAAATATCACCTATTGCTCTATGGCGAGTGATTATACAGCTGGATGGAAAAAGCTAAGTGATAAAAAAAAGCAAGAAAAGTTGAGATTAATACCAAAAATAAATTAATTAATTTAATTCATTAATTAATTTAATTAATTAAAGTCAAATGAAGGAAATCAAAGGAGCTACTGTGATGTGCTGCCACTCCTTAAGGTGCATCAAAGCGTTTATGTGTTAAATAAATAATAATGATAATAATGTTTGTGATTAACGCATGCTTTTATATCATTCAACAAGGTTGTAGGAATAACATCAAAAATCAAGAATAAGATTACTATTTCATTGTTATTATTTGAGTGGGCCCCCTCCCCTCTGTAGTGGAAAAGTTGGGGCCCAAGGTCAAAAAGATTAAGAAACCCCTGCATTATATCAAATACCTAAAGTATCAGAAGTATCAATATTTCAATGTGAGAATTGATTTTAGAGCATAGAGATCTGGTATTGGCGGTATCAATATTTCTGTATCACTCACTACTTTCTACAACATATTGTGTTCTACTAGAAGTTTGATAACCCTCATCTTCAAGCACACACATACTTTTGTTGCTAACATGGTTCTTACCTTTCCAGGGGCTCCCAGGGGTCGAACACACACATTGGAGATGCTAGAAGTAGAGTGCAAGACAGACGAGAGCGATGAAATGAAGATGAAAAAGGAGGAAAAGGGCCATTGCAATGTTGTCAGTGAAGTGCATTTGTACGTGTGTGTATGCACACACACACGAGTATGCGGGCATGTGCGCTTGTGTTTGATGTTCCATCTTTCAAACAAATGTCTGTGAGATAGCTCACTCTAATGGGGTGCATGATGCTCAGGAATGTAGATCAACTGATGAATACTTTGCAAGACCATGAAGCCCACTGCACATGTTCTGTATACAGTGTGTGCGTGTGCGTGTGTGTGTGTGTGTGTGTGTGTGTGTGTGTGTGTGTGTGTGTGTGTGTGTGTGTGTGTGTGTGTGTGTGTGTGTGTGTGTTCTTGTATTTCTACCCTTTCTTGAGACATCAGCAAGGAAAAGTACTTTCCCTATGAGGACCGGTGAACAAGTTAGGACTGAAATCATGGTCCCAATACGGAAAAGCATTGTATCTAATAGAGAGCAAAATACTAGAGTCTGTGAACATTGCTCCAAAGTCAGGATTTTTTTGTTTATTTAATGTGCATGCACAAAAGTAAACATTGACATGTGCAAAGGCAGCAATATGTGATGAAACAAGACAGCAGCTAAAGAAGGACTTCCCTATTCATTCCCGAAAAAACCCGCCAGGTGAACAGCTGATTTTACGACTTCCGGTACTGACGTTAGACAACCCGCATCCCATATGTGACCGTAGGATGAACAAATACACTACGGTACTAAGACTATAGTGGCCATTAACAGTTAGCTTCTACAGCTGGGTTGCCCAAAGTGCGGCACAGGGGCCATCTATGCTCCGTGACTCGTTTGTCATCGGCCTTAAGCACATTACAAAAAACAAAAAATAGAGATCTCATTTGCACCCCTGGTGGTGAAATCCATCAAAATTAGGGTGGTCACAATAAGGAGGGATTTTTCAAATTGACTGTGTGTCAGTTTTAAACGTGCTCCCCCTCTGGTCAACATATGAAATAACAAGCGTGTACAAATTTGAAGTTCTCCCCCTCTGGCCAACATATATATATATATATATATATATATATATATATATATATATATATATATATATATATATATATATATATATATATATATATATATATATATATATAAAAGCTTAGAATTTTTTTTATTTAAAATTTTTTGTTTGTAATTGTTTTTAATCTTCATTATTTACTTCAAGTTATTACAGTATATTTATATATATATATATTTATATATATATATATATATATATATATATATATATATATATATATATATATATATATATATATATATATATTTATATATATATATATATATATATATATATATATATATATATATATATATATATATATATATATATATATATATATATATAGTATATATTACAGTATGTTTATATATATATATATATATATATATATATATATATATATATAAACATACTGTAATATATACTATATATATATATATATATATATATATATATATATATATATATATATATATATATATATATATATATATATATATATACACTACCGTTCAAAAGTTTGGGGTCACCCAAACAATTTTGTGGAATAGCCTTCATTTCTAAGAACAAGAATAGACTGTCGAGTTTCAGATGAAAGTTCTCTTTTTCTGGCCATTTTGAGCGTTTAATTGACCCCACAAATGTGATGCTCCAGAAACTCAATCTGCTCAAAGGAAGGTCAGTTTTGTAGCTTCTGTAACGAGCTAAACTGTTTTCAGATGTGTGAACATGATTGCACAAGGGTTTTCTAATCATCAATTAGCCTTCTGAGCCAATGAGCAAACACATTGTACCATTAGAACACTGGAGTGATAGTTTCTGGAAATGGGCCTCTATACACCTATGTAGATATTGCACCAGAAACCAGACATTTGCAGCTAGAATAGTCATTTACCACATTAGCAATGTATAGAGTGTACTTTTTTAAAGTTAAGACTAGTTTAAAGTTATCTTCATTGAAAAATAAGGACATTTTAATGTGACCCCAAACTTTTGAACGGTAGTGTATATATAAACATACTGTAATAACTTGAAGTAAATAATGAAGATTAAAAACAATTACAAACAAAAAATTCTAAATAAAAAAAATTCTAAGCTTAAAGCGTACCTTTTTTATATATCCATAGTTTGTATATATTATTAATGTTGTAAATACAAATCTTTATATATCTAGAAAGGGTGGTCCTAAAGAGGTAGGCCTTTTCCTCAGGTCTCAAGAAGGTGAGACACATACAAGAATGTGTGTGTGTGTGTGTGTGTGTGTGTGTTGCCCAAGTGGAATTGCTGGTCTTCCATTGTTTAGTGATCCTTTAACTGTCTGCTCCTTAACCTGAAATTGTGGTTACACTTGGTACTTTGTCATGTCTCTTTAAGGCTGCTTAACCGCTAAGGACTTAGATACGTGATTTGTTTGAGTCTGATTCCTCTAGGAATGTTTCTAGCATGACCAAAGATAAACTCCTACGGTGTGAAAGTGTACTATACAAAATATTTTGATTGTAAACTGGCTTGTCAGAACAGCTTCACCGTCATTGCAGTACTTAAAGGTGCTGTTTGCAACTTCCAAAGCAAAGAATACAACAAGAACACCACCAGCTAGCTTATGTTACCATTAGTGGTTAAACAGAACACATTTGTTTGACAATTGTCTATATTTTTCACGATGAATTGTAAAATACATAAAGTCGGGGTATACTTTGTTACTAAACTGATTGGACGGCTCTTCGCAAGAGTCAATATTTTTTTGGAGGCAAATAAATTCAATATATCCTTTTGCTATATACTGTATGTATTATATAGGCTGACCATATTCTGAAATCCCAAAAAGAGGACACATATATGCGTGCAAAGGCAGGCAGCACGCCAAGGCCGGACGAGGTGAAAATTTGCCAATGATACTTGAACTTGCTTTATAAATAATATATTTATTTAAATAAAGCATTTTTTCTCCTCTGTTGACAGCAGTGTTGGCGCCAGGAATTTTCAAAATGGGGTCCCAGGGACCCCATCAAGTCATAAAAATAGGGTCCCACTGTAAATTTTTGGGGTCCCACTTTTTTGTAAGCGTTTTGAAAACAAATTATAAATGTATGCATTGTCCTGTTATATCTCACATTCTATATTGTATTTTGGAAAAAGGTTGTCATAAACGTTTCTTAATTCATTAAAATAAATTATAAAAAAAGAAGACAAATTTGTATACATATGTAAATGTATTCAGTTATAAACATTCATTCATTTTCTTCTTTCCTTCATGGATCTAAACTTTACCGCTGCTGGTAGTTTTTTCTATGTTTTTATTCAACAAGTTGTAGGTGTATTTATTTCAGTATAAAAGTGTAAAAAGTGTTTTGCTTCGGTCATGAAATGATGATAATGGTGTACCAGGGCATACATACATTTTATATTTAACGCTTAAATCTCTGGAGTCTACATCAACTTCAGATCTATTCCTCATTTCAAAATCTTTTAGTTTTGTTTATGTTGTTTTTTTTGTTTGTTTGTTTTCCGCCCTTTTTTGTCAAACAAAACTGTTTTTTTATGGCAAACACACAAAAAACAATTTAATTATTTTTTTTTCCTTTTCTTTTTCTTTTCTTTCAATGATGGCAGGTGAGGCCCCACCTCCCCTGCCTCTAGTGACTGCCAGCCACTGATATATATATATATATATATATATATATATATATATATATATATATATATAACCTCTAAATTTTAATTTCCCCTCTGGGATTAATAAAGTATTTCTGATAGCGTCCCGGAAGAGTTAGTGCTGCAAGGGGTTCTGGGTATTTGTTCTGTTGTGTTTATGTTGTGTTACGGTGCGGATGTTCTCCCAAAAGGTGTTTGTCATTCTTGTTTGGTGTGGGTTCACAGTGTGGCGCTTATTTGTAACAGTGTTAAAGTTGTTTATACGACCTGTATGGCTGTTGATCGAGTATGCCTTGCAATCACTTGTGTGTGTGAAAAGTCGTAGATACCATGTGGCTAGGCCGGCACGCAAAAGCGGTGCCTTTAAGGCACGCCCCCAATATTTTTGTCTGCATGGAAATCGGGAGAAATTCGGGAGAATGGTTGCCCCGGGAGATTTGCGGGAGGGGCACTGAAATTCGGGAGTCTCCCGGGAAAATCGGGAGGTTTGGCAAGTATGTCAATCAATCCACTCCCTCGCTCTCTCGCTCTCTCTGTCTCTGACCCTTCCTCACGAATGCTGCTGCATGCGCACATCTTCACAATTTGTTTTGTTTTTAACCCCTTCTTAACCCTGAACGTACATTGAAAATACACGCAACCCTGACTCAAAATGCCGGACATTTGAGGCATTTAAGAAACCCCGCCCGGACAGCCCCGCAAAAGAGGACATGTCCGGGGAAAAGAGGACGTATGGTCAGTCTATATTATATATACTTCAATAGCCATGTCAGTGGTCTGATTTCAGTGTTTTAAAATCAGTTTTTATTGACAAATATGTAAGCTGTCTACATACTGTACTTTTGGCCTCTGAAAATTAAGCTAATCTGCTTAAAATAGCTGCAATTGCTGTAATTGTCCAAATGCTTGTGGATCTAAATATATAGTCTGGAGAGGGATCAAACAAAATTTAAATATCCTAGCCCATTATTTTTACTCGACTACTTCTACTGCTTGCGTAATTGAGATCCCTCCATGAGCAATAAAGAGCTGATTGTCATGTTTGCTATATTTGCGTGTGGTGTCACGGTCACCCCTTGATGCGGAAACGTGATGGCAGGTGTAGTCAGACAAAAGTAAACGTTGAGAGCGTAGCTCCACTCAGAACTATACATACAATAATGAACCGGAAACTATCAACAAACATGGCTCTACCCAGATAGTAGCACTGATTTCAGATCACCATCAGGTGCGCTGTCCGCCCTTTCCAGCGGAGGTAAAGTTGCTACACATGGAGCAAAAGAGGGAACTGAAAACCAAAAATCATAGCACTAAACAGGAATTAATGGTGGAAAATCGGGATGTAACCGTGTGAAAATGTCCTATCACGGTTATCATGACCCAAATGATCACGGTAATCATTATTGTTGAATGTGCTCAAAAAGTACTCAACTATTAACTGAAATATTTTAACCAAATGTATTTTAAATAACTAAAATAAATAGACACACTGTTAGAAAACCCAGTATTTTGCATGTTTTGTTTTTCTTAGGCTTTACTGATAGTGTTTAAGTCTTATTATTGTATCTGTTTTAATGACTAAGCTTTTATCTTTATAATTATTGGTTTGTACTGTAGCACTTTAAGTTGTATATAAATGAAAAGTGCTTGACCAAAAAAAATCTATTGTTATTTTTTTTTTCTGGCGGGCATTGTGGCATTCTTCTCTCTTCGGCGGTCCTTGAACGCACTGTAAAAACACCTCTTTCTCGTATTTCTTTGAGTATAGAACGACCACTATGTTCCAGGAGAGCACGGCTTGTAGGTTCAATGTGCACAATTTAATAGTTTAGTTGCTCAGTCAGCAATGTGTTTATATAGAGTGCATCTGGTAAGTATTCATTGGGCATCACATTTTGTTATGTTACAGCCTTATTCCAAAATGGAATTAATTAATTTTTGTCCTCAAAATTCTACAGCCAATACCCCATAATGACAATGTGAAAATATTTCTTTAAACATTTTTGCAAATGTATTAAAAATAAAAACCTAAACATTCACATGTATATAGGTATTTACAGCCTTTGCTGAATACTTTGTAGATGCACCTTTGGAACAATTACAGCCTCAAGTCTTTTTTAATACGATGCCACAAGCTTGGCACACCTATCTTTGGGCAGTTTCGTCCATTACTCTTTGATTATTCCTCTTTGCAGCACCTCTCAAGCTCCATCAGGTTGGATGAGAAGCGTTGGTTTTAGAGATGTCCGATAATATCGGACTGCCGATATTATCGGCCAATAAATGCTTTAAAATGTGATATCGGAAATTATCGGAATCGGTTTCAAAAAGTAAAATTTATGACTTTTTAAAATGCCGCTGTACGAAGTGGTACACGGACGTAGGGAGAAGTACAGAGTGTCAATAAACCTTAAAGGCACTGCCTTTGCGTGCCGGCCCAATCACATAATATTTACGGCTTTTCACACACACAAGTGAATGCAAGGGGTACTTGGTCAACAGCCATACAGGTCACACTGAAGGTGCCGTATAAACAACTTTAACACTGTTACAAATATGCGCCACACTGTGAACCCACACCAAACAAGAATGACAAACACATTTCGGGAGAACATCCGCACCGTAACACAACATAAACACAACAGGACAAATACCCAGTACCCCTTGCAGCACTAACTCTTCCGGGACGCTACAATATACACCCCCTGCTACACCCCCCCCCCCCCCCACCTCAACCCCGCCCCCACCCCCCAACCCCGCCCACCTCAACCTCCTCATGCTCTCTCAGGGAGAGCATGTCCCAAATTACAAGCTGCTGTTTTGAGGCACGTTAAAAAAAATAATACACTTTGTGACTTCTATAATAAATATGGCAGTGCCATGTTGGCATTTTTGTCCATAACTTGAGTTGATTTATTTTGGAAAACCTTGTTACATTGTTTAATGCATCCAGCGGGGGATCACAACAAAATTAGGCATAATAATGTGTTAATTCCACGACTGTATATATCGGTATCGGTTGATATCGGAATCGGTAATTAAGAGTTGGACAATATCGGAATATCGGCAAAAAAGCCATTATTGGACATCTCTAGTTGGTTTTCATCCAAGATGTCTCTGTATGTTTCTGCATTCATCTTTTCTTCTATCCTGACTAGTTTCCCAGTTCCTGCCGCTGAAAAACATCCCCACAGCATGATGCTGCCACCACCATGCTTCACTGTAGGGATGGTATTGGTCTGTTGATGAGCGATGCCTGGTTTCCTCCAAACATGATGCCTGGAGTTCAATGTTTGTCTCATCAGACAGAGAAGTTTGTGTTTCATTGTTGGAGAATCTTTCAGGTGCATTTTAACCATTTTTTTTTTTTACTGAGAAATGGCTTCTGTCTGGCCACTACACCATACAAGCCTGATTGCTGGTTTGCTGCAGAGATGGTTGTCCTTCTGGAAGGTTCTCCTCTCTCTGCAGAGGAATGGTATAGCTCTGACAGAGTGACTATCGGTTCTTGGTCACCTCCCTGACTAGACTAAGATGAATGCAGCAATGTACAGGTGCTGGCTGAGGAATGGACAAAACTGCCCAAAAATAGGTGTGCCAAGCTTGTGGCATCCTATTCAAAAAGACTTGAGGCTGTAATTGCTGCCAAAGATGCATCAACAAAGTATTGTGCAAAGGCTATGAATACTTGTTTTTTTCATTTTTTATTTTTAATAAATTTGCAAATTTCTTTAGAAAAAACTTTTTACATTGTCATTATGGGGTATTATGTGTAGAATTTTGAGGGGGAAAAAATATTTATTGTCTTTTGGAATAAGGCTTTAACATAACTAAATGTGGAAAAAGTGAAGCGTTTCTGGATGCACTGTACGTTTAGATTGGGGTATGTCAATTCTTAATCGGGAAATACATTAATGTCTGTTGTTTTCATTTTAGCATTTAAGCTAGATAGCTGGCACCACGAGTTTCTCAAAGTGCAGTTATTAATCACGTTTTTTTTCGATCATTTTCATTCAAAACGGTAATACTAACTATCGGGAGTTTTAACGCGGTTATCAATAATACCGTTTATCTTTACATCCTGGGTGGAAAAGTGGGAAAACCTAAACCAAAGTCCAACATTCCATGCAAAATATGACAATGATGTCCCATAATGTCTGTCTTGTGAGGGTTACACTTTACAAGACTGCCGCCTCAGTTCGTAAGAGGTTCACAGCTGAATGCTGTCATCCTGAGATAAGGTATGTGCAGGAACTCGAATGTCACACAGTGGTACACACACAACTTGTTTGATGAAATGCAGACATTTTCTTTGTCAAATGGCACAAAACGAGTGTATAATATTGAGGTTATTTTGCCAATAATAGAGCAATCAGAATAAAAACATGTTTATGCTATAGTGCTATAGTTTTCTTGATGTGTAGTCCACCTAAGTTTTCTGGGGTGCTGCAATAATTGTTAACAAGTCGGCTTCAGATTGCTTTGCTCACTTACCATTGAATTAGGGGAGTGAACTGAAAAGCTATTTCTGTTTATTACTGGGTGTTTGAAAGCACTTACATGCAAATTACAGCAAAGGCTGTCTACATAAGATTCCTAAAGAAGAATCAGTGTCATTTGAGGAGGCGCAGGTGTCACTGAGACAATTAGCCGAGATTGCAGCTCTTGAACCGCTCACTCACCAATCACACAGATTGTATTATTGAGGAGGCATCTGCTCACTGCCATTAAAGGACCCATAGCGCCCAGATGACTGAAATTTCAATAAATGTTTTTTGTTTCTGAAAATTAATCTGGCAGTCATTTTACGTAATACCAATTCGTTTTTGAGTAATTGTTAGATAACTAACTGTACTTGTAACACCCTCTTTCCATTGCCAGACATCATCCACAGAAATGGAGCCCATTTTCCCATGTAAAACTATTATTTTGATTACTTAATTGCATTTTTTTGTCGCCCTGGTCCATGATAACTTCAGAACTGATATGATCAACATTATGAGCAAAGTATAAAAATAAAAAAAAAGCCATTTCTGGACGTCCCTTGTCTTCCATCTCCTCTTCCATAGACACCATAGCCTGTGTTTTCTCAAGACATCAGGAGAAGACGATGCAGAATCTAATAACAACGGCTTATCTTCTTTTTCTCTCTTTTTTGTTCATTGGGTCTGCTCTTCTTTCTCTGTTTTTCAGGTTCTGACGCGGTCTTCATCTCCTTGAGGGTGCTCCTAATTTTTGGGACCGCATTTAGCTTAAGTCTAAACTAGGGATGTCCGATAATATTGGACTGCCGATATTATCGGCCGATAAATGCTTTAAAATGTAATATCGGAAATTATCGGCTTCAAAATTATCGGTATCGGTTTCAAAAAGTAAAATTTATGACTCTTTAAAACGCCGCTGTGTACACGGACGTAGGGAGAAGTACAGGGCGCCAATAAACCTTAAAGGCACCGCCTTTGCGTGCCGGTCCAATCACATAATATCTACGGCTTTTCACACACACAAGTGAACGCAAGGTATACTTGGTCAACAGCCATACAGGTCACACTGAGGGTGACTGTATAAACAACTTTAACACTGTTACAAATATGTGCCACACTGTGAACCCACACCAAACAAGTATGACAAACACATTTCGGGAGAACATCCGCACCGTAACACAACATAAACACAACCGAACAAATACCCAGAACCCCTTGCAGCACTAAGTCTTCCGGGACGCTACAATATACACCCCCCGCTACCCCCCCCCCCCCCCCCACCTCAACCATGCCCCCCCCCCCCCCCCCCTCTCTCAGGGAGAGCATGTCCCAAATTCCAAGCTGCTGCTTTGAGGAACATTAAAAAAAATAATGCACTTTGTGACCTCAATAATAAATATGGCAGTGCCATGTTGGCATTTTTTTCCATAACTTGAGTTGATTTATTTTGGAAAACCTTGTTACATTGTTTAATGCATCTAGCGGGGCATCACAACAAAATTAGGCATAATAATGTGTTAATTCCACGACTGTATATACCAGTATCGGTTGATATCGAAATCGGTAATTAAGAGTTGGACAATACCGGAATATCGGATATCGGCAAAAAAGCCATTATCGGACATCTCTATTCAAAACTATTCATAGCGTGTCGCTTCATTTTTTAAATTTATACTGAGTTAGCAAAACAACAAATTGTTGTAAAAAGGCTAAAAAACACCAAAAAAACACACACAACTAACACTAGCACTGCTGTGCTGTGCTGACTGCCCACTGCCGGGCACAAAATGGCTGCGCTGCAAGGCACACAGCGGGTGGATGAAACATTCGTACACTGAGATAAGGTTCGTACATCAAAGCATATTTGTATTCGGTCTGTGGATCGTGAATTGAAAATAATGAAGAGTTCGTAAATCGAGATTCCACCATATATATGGGCAGACAATATACGTGGACAAACAGACTGGTTTGGGTAGGTGCAATGTTTGGCTGTATACGATAATTGAGACATATTTTTGGCAATAACTTTAGTCATAACTGAATCATTTACAGTAAAATCGCTGACCTTTGGACTATGAAACAATAAGGTTTTAAACTCTTCAGGCACTACAAACTTTATTGGACATTGACTGCATCATAATACATAATACTACCAATAAATATTGCAGCTCACTTCCTCCTGTGTGGTCATGCGGTAATATCTGAGTGCAAGGCATTGTCTGACCAGTGTGCATAATGGCACTGAGACATATCAAAAGTGACCTACTGACACTTTATTTTTCTGTGTCACGATGCCACCGTTGCGCATTGTCTGCAGCCGTCTAAGCCGCTTCAATCCCCTCTTTGCACAGCAGCTATTGGCAACAACCCAGACTCACAGATTTGTCCTAAACCATTTCAGTGAGTCCAGCCGTGCCAACTGTGGCTTAACGAAGAGAAATAACGAGCCTCGGTAACAAACCCAATTTGTCACTACGGTTCTCGCAGATGGGGAGTATTTAGTGTTTGCTTGGTCCGGTTTTGTTGTCTCTTTATCAGAGTATCTTAATGTTTGGAACACGTTGTTGGCGCGTCAACGTAAGAGGACCGACCATCTGTTGGCTTGTTGTGAAAAGATGAAGAGTTTTTCTCTCGACACAACATGCACCTTTGTCTTTTATCTGCCAGTAGATTTATGTCAGCCTGTTAAAAAGTGTCAGTGTATGCGCGTGCATGTGTGTGCCCATCTGTCTTATTTATTAAAGTCAGAAACATTATCCTCTCATCCCTCTGAGCTTTAATGCCATGCAGACAAACATAAATACGCTGCACCATACTGCACATGCACAAATGTATGGGGAGGACATCCACTGGGGAAAGATGAGTTATTTTTATCTCAATTGCTCTTCCCTTTCGCACACCTCTGACTCATTTTCTGTCTTCCAACATCCATGTGTGTGTTTTTATATACTGTGACGCTTCTCTAAGGTCTAATCTCTTCCTTAGTATATTATCTTCATTTAAGAAGCTGAAACCAGCAAATATTTGTCTCGCCCGATTCTTTGGCGATGTTCGATCCTTTTTGGAAGACCAAATTCAAAAGGTTACAATGGAGTCCAATAGTGGTCATTCGCGCTCATATTTCCTCCATCCAATTTGTATGAAGCAGAGTTCACCTGGCACAGGTCGCAGAACATTCTGTTCCTCGAGAAGCCAGGATTTATTGCAGCAGTAATGTACTGTACTGCAATATTTTTAATCCAACTTCCAAATAGTATAAGGAATAAATAAGACAGCAGACATGTTAGTACTGCAGAATCATAACATAGAAACAGTCTGCCTTTACAAAGTGATCCATTTTGTATATGGGCATACCAGTTCTCCTACATTTCACCAACTTTCATACTAAAAAGCAGGAGAAAGACTCCAAATAAATATGTGAAGTGGGGTTGTATGGTATACTGGTATTATTATAGTACCGCGATACTAATGAATCACATTCAGTACTATACCGCCTCCTAAAAAGTACTGGTCCCCCACCCGTCGTGTCATGCAGAACGCCCTCAGGAAGAGGTGCTTTAAGACATGGCTAGCTAGCTAGCGGCTAATGTCTGTCCACAGTCAGCAGCGTTGTAAGTACTTCAATATCACTAATCCTTGTCTCCATGGAGACAAAGTAAGATTATTTCAAGTATCAGCCCTGTGGGAGGCAAGATAGCTATACATGCTTCTCTTCACACCGCAGTCATGATACTGGATGATTAAAATCGTGTCTATAGTAGACAAAGTCAAGTCAAGACTTCATTATGTCCAATCATTAACATTAAAACGGCAATCTTAACTTTGAACACAGTGATCACATGTGAATGAAGGGCGTACTTAATCAACAGCCATACATGTCACACTAAGGGTGGCCGTATGAACAACAGCAACACTGTCATAAACATGTGCCATGTAATGAAACCACACTAAACAACAATGACAAACACATTTTGGGAGAATATTTGCACCGCAACACAACATAAACACTACAGAACAAATTCCCAGAATCAGAAAATAAGCAGATATTAACAGTAAATGAACAAGTAGATTAAAAATGTATTTTCTACCGCTTGTCCTTAATAATTTTGACGTAATAGTAGAATGGAAAATTACTACATATGTTACTGCATACGTCAGCAGCTAAATTAGGAGCCTTTGTTTGTTTACTTACTACTAAAAGACAAGTTGTCTAGTATGTTCACTATTTTATTTAAGGACAAACTTGCAATAAGAAACATATGTACCCTAAGATTTTTTTGTTAAAATAAAGCCAATAATGCAATTTTTTGTGGTCCCCTTTATTTAGAAAAGTACCGAAAAATTTACTATGAAGTTAGAATCAAGACATGTCCTTTAAATCATATGATAGCTCTTCCGCATGTGATACAGAGAGCAGATGACAAATTGTAAACATGACCATGTAGAGACAGAATTGGCATACTGTCATGTAAATAAGAGAAAGCCATTTCGTTGGTTTATCAAAAGAACAAGATATAGACATGTTTAAATGAAAGGTATTGTCTCGTAAAGATGCTCTTTTGAAGTGCCTGTTTTTATAGATCTTTACTCCAGCAACAAAAAAACCTGCCTGGTTATCCACCAATCACGCTCACGCCAAGGTGCATTCACGGACATGTATCCTTAAATTACTTCTGTTGTGATCTGGAACTATATAAATAATTAAATCAAAAGTAATTTAATATACGTGACCTTCATGGAATGGCAGGGCATTCCCCATAATATAATAGTAGTAGCAAGGACGTAATTTGGGGGTCAGGAGGGACATGTCCCTTGCACTTTTTTATAAGGCAGTTTTGGTCCCCTGCATCTATTACCATCCAACAATAATGTTACGCGATATTAAATGGAGGCGAGTCAAACATTAGGACAAAGATAAAAATGGCCGCTCGAGCTGAAATCTGTTTACGTTCAGATGACCTACAAGCTCATTGATTGCCTCTATGGCGCTGTCGATTCTTGCCGTTGTGTCACATTTGTTACACCGCTTCACACCTCAATAGTTGACAGAACGAGTTAGGGTTGCCCTAACCCAGTGCTTCTCAATTATTTTCTGTTACGTGCCCCCTCGGAAGAAGAAAATATTTTGCGCCCCCACCACTCTCCACCGTGACTATAAATAGTATAATTTGTCTGTAAAATTGTTATGACTATACCTCGGCATAACATTGTACGTTTATTAACATTAAAGGAAACAACACACCGGTCTTTCCTCGTCTCCCACCGTGGTTACAGTGAAACAAAGTGCTACATACTCTTCATCATATTCTGGTACGGCAAAAAAAGGATGTTCCCCGCGACCCTCTCCCCGGCATCACACCGTGCCCCCCCAGGGGAGCCCGCCCCACTATTTGAGAAGGACTGCCCTAACCCAACTGACCAATCAGATCAGATGCGCGGACAGGCCTTCAAGTTGGCCTTATGCATGTAAAATAAATAATAATAGTTATTTATTTTACTCTGAAAGTGAATTACACAAACATTTAATATTCAACAATGTATTTTCCCTGTAATCAAATTGCCCCAAAAAAATTTATCTAAATCAGACATGGGCAAATTACGGATGGACTTCTCCAAATTAATTCTTTAAATCTTTACCATCGAAACTGGAGCCGACAATATGATGTGCAGTGCATTTTTCACATTATCGTAAGTCTTGAAGAGAGTATTCCAATGTTTGGAATCTGCGCTTTTGAGTGATATACGGGTTATTACGGTAATCCACGTCACAGTAGCTCCAAGCAGACGAGGCAAGAAGCAGAGTGATATAGATTATTAAAACATGGATCTTTGGGTCTTTTATTTTGTCCTTTGCATTCATGTTTCACCGTATTTGTTTCATATTTGTTGCATTTTTCTTTATTGTAAAAGACGCTCATATGTTCTTAATATTCAGTGTTTAATTGTATATAGTTAATATTACAAATCCTACATTAATTATTTTCATGTACATTCTTTTTTTCAGCGAAAAGGTTGTAAAATTTCATTAATTGATTTTTGAGGTGGCTTGTCATAATATTTTAAGCGCACTATCAGTCATATTGTGAGTGTTTGTATAGTGTTTTTAGCTTTACCCTTTTATTTCACTAAAGCTGAACAACCTACACAAAAAGGGAACCATGCACACATACAGCAGAATGCTAGACACTTTTTACAGCCAAAATATATATATATATATATATATATATATATATATATATATATATACATATATATATATCCCTACAAGCCTGTTTCACAGGTTTCTCTGCTCGTCAGGGGATTTTATAAAACCTGCTGTGATTGGAAACAAGACTGGGATTGGATATTCACTTGTCATTCCAAAGTGAGTATCCATTCACAAGTTTCAATTTAGCAGGAGGTGGTAAGTGTTGCGCCGTAGCCAGACTGGGATAGCAGAGAAGGAGAACAAAACGTTGATTAGGTGGCAGATATATATTTGCAAGGCCATTGTCAAGAAGGATATTCAAAGAGAAACTACATCTTGTGAGACGATATCGGCCAACCCTGGAAGCTAGCTCAGCTGTTCTGGCGAGGAAATGGGGAAATGCTCGCCATTTCCACTCGAATAAGCCGACGACGAGGGGTACCACTGGCTTATACTGCGTCGAATAGGTTCTACTAATTGTGAGTTCAAATATAAATTTTTTTCACTTTTAATGTTTTTGCAATTTTTATTTTGACAGTACCACATAAGATATGTTTTAATTGCTGATGCGTTTTAATAGATTTTTAAATGCGCCAGAAAATAACCTGTTTTGTACACTGTTGATGTGATTCAATTCGCAGTAAATGTGTTTCTGTATAGTATTTCTCCAGCAATGGTCATGTGGTGACATCAATTATGGTATTTTGAGTGGTAATTATTGAAGTCGGACATCCCTGAAGGCGTAGGTGGGAAACGCACGGCCTGCCACTGTATATACTGTATATCCATCCATTTCCTACCGCTTGTCCCTTTTGGGGACGCGGGGGGTGTTGGAGCCTATCTCAGCTGCATTCATATATACATATTTACATATGTATATACAACTTACATATAACACACACACATCGACCCCCAGATGCATTTTTTACCGACCAATGGCCCCCCAAGTCAAAATAATAGCCCATGTCTAATCTAAACCCTCCAAGACCCGCCCCTATACTCAAGCCAGTTGTGTGCCCCCACATCTGAAATCAAAATGCCCGTCCTTTGGTAAACAATGTCTCATGATAATGCGGTGCCGTTCTTTGCACTGAAATTTTCATGAATTTCCTTTTTGACATTGCCAGTTGATATTTTTATATACGAGACACATAATGCCACACGTTTTTCATTCTTGGAGGTGAAATACTTGATACTTCAGCGTGAGTGTGTGCTTGTGTGAAATATGCACCGCTGCCAAGGGAAGGTTTGACATATCCATATGATACAAAGCTTTGTGGCATGTTGGATATGGTGACAAATGGGAGAGGACACGCTGGCAATCAGAAATAGTACTCTTTCATAGGATTAGCATGGTGGGGGGAGGGGAGGCTAGAGCTTTAGATTGATTAAAGTGTAATCCTTAGGGTAACCATTCCCCTGACAAGTCCTGTTCACATCACCTTCATGGAAAACCCCTGACCCCTTGGCACAGCCAATAACAGAAACACCGTCTTAAGGCACATGATTTCTCTCTCTCTCACTCACTCACTCTCTCCCCGATTTGTCCTTTGGTTGCTCATTGATTCTTAGAGAAGGTTGAGGAAAGCATAAAGAAGGCAGCAGCTTTCATGTCATGTCAATTTACTCTCATCTGGAATCTACAGTATGAACAACATAACTGTATGTACTGGGTTGTACCTTGTTATTGAATTGTAAATGTTCATGTCCAATTGTGACTTTACCAACAACAATGTCCTAATCATTCCCTTTACCTGGCTGGCATTTACTGTGTATAGGTCGTTAGGGATATTATAACAATATAGACAATAAGGGCTTTGTGGGTTGGATGTTGAATGCAGAGCAATATTGCTAAAACGCTCACTTTTGGGGATTTGTACTGGAAAATGTCTGATCGCTTTGTATGTACTGTGAATCATATGTATATTTTTAAATCGATTCTTTAAAAATTGGGACTTGGTTTGGAATCGAATAAATAAAAATCGCAATTTGGATGTGAATCTATTTTTTTTTTCCATCAATCCATTCTCCTAATATTCTCATAATTTTGAAATGTATGCAGGCTGACCCCTTTTTTAGTTGTATTACTACAACCTGCAACAATGTATCTGGCAGACATTTCCTAAATCCTTCAAATTCTGCGCAGAAATATCGTGATTTGGGAAGATGCTACCAAAACACATACCACGCAATATGAATTTGCTCCTGTCTTCTTAGGTGGCGTCAGCAGTCAGATGCAGGCCAGCCCACATTTTGAAAACATACTAAAACTCGTTATAGAAAAAGCGTATAATCACTACTGTGTCTATTTTGGGCGGGGAACTGTACTTGTAAAAATCATTTTAGGTCCAGAACTATGAAATAAGTACCAATACTGGCAGCTTTAGCTTTAATAATAAGATGATCATTTTTGTGCTTCAAATCGTTGGTTAATAGTTAGCTTTACAGTGTAGGAGATAACAATGCAATGCAGTTCTCAAACCTTGCAAAGGTTCCAGCTCTCCAGCTACCCCGTGACCCTAAACGTGATATAAAATAAGATAATTAATAATGTTTTTGTTATAAAACAGATTGTTTTCAATTCAATTTACTAGCTAGTGTGTGAATACATGCATATCATGATCATTTATATGCCTTTTTTTTTGCTTCCATTTTTAAGCTCATTAATTCATATCATAGCTCATGCAGTATTGATTTATCCAGGCAGACCATCTGAAGGGTCAGGATGTGGACTATGGCGGGTTTGTTTTTCCCGAGATGCAATAATAGTTGGAGCGGACATGGCTTGAAGGTAAGGACATATTTTATTTTTTACTATAACAAAAAGAACAAACTAAAGGCGCGCACAAGGCGGAGGTACAAACTTGACTATGAAAGAAAAACCTTGCACGTGGGCAAAAAACTAAGGACATGAACAAAAGTCGCTAACTGTGCATGAATAGAAAAAAACTTACTTGACAAGGCATGAAGTGCGCAGAGGTGAACAGAGTGATGTCGCCAGGCCGACTGCCTGGCAACAATGGCCTTAAATACTGGTGACATGATTAGTGAAAACGTGAGACAGGTGCGTGACATGAGGATGTGAAACAGGTGCGTGACAAGACAGGTGAAAACTAATGGGTGACCATGGAAACCAAACCAAACAAGGAAGTGCAACCAGGAACTAAAAAAAGAGCCCAAAACCCAAGCAAAACAAAAACATGATTAACACAAACATGACAGAGACCCCCCCTTACGGACAGATCCCAGAACACAGATCCCAGAACACAAAAAAATGAACAAGAGTCATGGGGGTGGGCGGGAGGGGGACATGGCGGTGGGTCGCCAGGCCAAGTGGCCCCGAATCCACCGAGGCATAGTCATGTGGCGGCGGCGAGTGGAACGCCACAGCCACAGGCGAGGTGGGCGACCCCGGGAAGGGCCACATCCGTGGCAGACGATGACGTGGGCGCACTTGGCGTGGCGGACGACCAGGCAGCGCCATCTCCGTGGCCGACGAGAAGACAGGTGCGGCGTCGTCGTCATGGCAGGTGTAGAAGCAGCAGATGAAGCAGGCGGCGAAGCTTGGCGTGGCGAAGCTTGTCGTGGCCATGGTTGGTCTTGGCATGGTTGGTCTTGGACTTGGTCTTGGACTCGGCATGGTTGGTCTTGGACTTGGACTTGGTCTTGGACTTGCATGGTTGGTCTTGGACTTGGTCTTGGCATGGGTCTTGGCATGGGGGGTCTTGGACTTGGTTTTAGCATGGTGTGTCTTGGCATGGGGGGTCTTGGACTTGGTCTTGGCATGGTGTGTCTTGGCATGGGGGGTCTTGGACTTGGTCTTGGCATGGTGTGTCTTGGTCTTGGCATGGCATGTCTTGGTTTTGGCGTGGAGCTGCGACTGGCGGCACTGGGCGTCGTGGAGCTGCGACTGGCGGCACTTGGCGTCGTGGAGCTGCGACTGGCGGCGCTTGGCGTCGTGGAGCTGCGACTGGCGGCACTTGGCGTCGTGGAGCAGGTAGCGGAACTTGGCGTGGAGCTACCACGGGTGGCGCTTGGCATGGAGTTGCGACTGGTGGCGCCTGGCGTGGAGCTGCGACCTGGTGGCGCTTGGCGTGGAGCTGCGACTGGTGGCGCTTGGCGTGGAGCTGCGACTGGTGGCGCTTGGCGTGGAGCTGCGACTGGTGGCGCTTGGCGTGGTGGAGCTTGGCGTGGAGCTGGTGGAGGTGGCCTAGCTGGAGGCTGTGGCTTGGCAGGTCGAAAAGACAGGTGGTGGTGGCCGAGCTGGTGGCTGTGGCTTGGCGTGATGAAAGACTGGTGGTGGTGGTCGTGCTGGAGGCTGTGGCTTGGCGTGACGATGCTGAGCCACCCCACCTGAATAATTCCCAGCCCTAGCCCCCCCCTCAAGGAGTGGATACCAGGCGCGCGCCCTGTGGTCTGGAATCGTTTCTTTGGGTGGGTGGAGGGTGTCAGGAGGGGGGCAGAATTCTCCCCTCCAAACTGTCCAAAAAGTCTTTCTTTCCCCCCCACCTGGGCTTTTGTGGTGAAAAAAAATTTGTGACTTTGGGCGTAGGCTTGAGTCCTGGGGGGCGGGGGCATGGAATTTGGGTGGCTTGGATTGAACCGGTTAAAGAATTTGGAAAAAAAATATCCAGGTCTGTTGGAGTGCCTCCTTGAGCTGCCAGGCTGGCTGACTTCATTTCCGCCCGGAGGGGGAGGAGCCCGCAGGAGTGGTGCATCCTGTCCACTCGCGGAAGTCTTTCCTTGGCGACGTTTCCGGGGCGGGAGTGACGGGCCGATCGGCACCAGCTTGCCTCCGGGCCCCCCACATCATCCCCCCTGCGCTCCCTGGGGGAAAAGCGCAGTGTTTCCGCTTCCATAGCGCGCAGGATTTCCACGCTCCCTCGTCCAACTTTTTTGCGGAAAAACGTTCTTGTGCTGGCGACATTCTGTCAGGATGTGGACTATGGCGGGTTTGTTTTTCCGAGATGCAATAATAGTTGGAGCGGACATGGCTTGAAGGTAAGGACATATTTATTTTTTACTATAACAAAAAGAACAAACTAAAGGCGCGCACAAGGCGGAGGTACAAACTTGACTATGAAACAAAAACTTGCACGTGGGCAAAAAACTAAGGACATGAACAAAAGTCGCTAACTGTGGCATGAATAGAAAAAACTTACTTGACAAGGCATGAAGTTGCGCAGAGGTGAACAGAGTGATGTCGCCAGGCCGACTGCTGGCAACAATGGCCTTAAATACTGGTGACATGATTAGTGAAAACGTGAGACAGGTGCGTGACATGAGGATGTGAAACAGGTGCGTGACAATACAGGTGAAATCTAATGGGTGACCATGGAAACCAACCAACAAGGAAGTGCAACCAGGAACTAAAAAAGAGCCAAAACCAAGCAAAACAAAAACATGATTAACACAGACATGACATAAAGGCAGAAGAGAGAAGCAATAACGAGCAAATAATATAGCAGGATGAGAGGATGCATGTTGCTACATCTATGGTCATAATGAATGGAAGGCCAATCTACTGCGTTCTCAAAGCAACATCTGGTATTATATAATATATATTAATAACAACAACAATATTGGTTGTCTTTCTTTATACATAATCAGAAGCACTGTGATCTCCTATAGTTCCTCGCTGGGGTTGTTCTACAATCCACCCTCACAACATCATATTAAGCAATTGCCACTGCATGTCCAAGTCCATCTGCTCCATGATCCTCTTGACAGCGGTCTAAATATTTCCTTGTCAATGACAGACAAGCTGATTAGATTTTTCTGTATTTTCTGAAATCACCCAGTAATGTGCAATAGTAACAGATGGTTTTGCTCCATTAAAAACATGCAAAGATGAGTTTTGAATGATTTTGGTCAATAGCGTGCTTTGATACGCTGATTGTCACCTTGATGGTTTATCATTTGCTTATAGCTTGAAGGATAACTGGTATTGGTAATGGTATTATTGAACATAATTACATGTCAAGAAATTGTATAATCAGTTAAAAATTAAACGTGTTCAACATTTAAATTCAAACTTCAGAGCCCATAGATTGTTTTCCTTTTAATATAAATATAATTTGTTCTTCCAACACAAATAATTAGGGGTGTCCTGATCCGATATTGATATCCGATAACGGTCTGATATCAGCAAAAAAAATTGATCGACTTGCATTTAAAATCTTTTAAATGAGTGTTCCGAAACAAGATTCAATGTTCTCTAATAAACAGTATAATCTTGGAAGTGAAAAAGTTGTATGAGTACACCCCTACAAATAATACAGTAATGCAGGTTCAAGCAATGCAGGTTCTAATCTGTAATTGTTCAACTAATTAGTTCAAATGTAAGTATTATGGCAACAATGTAATCTCATAATAATTCTCAGCTATTTATGGCCCTTCCTCAAGGGGGCTTATGTAATTTCCCATCCTTTATCAACCGCGACTCGTGTTCCCTTTTAATATTTTCTCATTGTGCATGTCCAAAAATAGTCACTTAAAGTTGTCTGCAGCCTTCACTGTTCTGAGAATCCTAATGTTGTCTCTTTTTCTGGAGAAACTGACCTGAGGTATAAAACAGAGAAGCGAGAAGTGTGCATTTAGTTGTCAAGAGGCATTCAATATGACTTTATGCATTCTAAGGAACCCAATGAATTGTGTGTGTTTGTCTGTGTGTGTGTCTGTGTGTGCCGTGTGCGTGTGTGTGTGTGTGTAGTGAACATGAAGAGCGTACAAGCAGGGAAATCCCCTTGCTTTGACCAGTTTACTATTTCTGCCCGCTTCCTGTTGCTCCTCTTGCACTCACTATAAGGTCATGACCTTTGAGTGATTCCGAAATACACGGCTGTGGTTGCATGTCAACAGGACATCAGAAATTATACAGTGATCATATTGAGCAACACCACAGCATACTGTAAAGTAATGTTTATCTCAAAGGAACAGTGTCAACATTGTTTTTATAACATGTTTGCAAAAAAAAGGTCATAAATCTGTCATAGGCATGGTCCACTTTAGTCCACTTAAATAGTCTCAGTATTTCCCATATATTTCGCCACAGATACATTTGGACCACCACAAATTGTTTTGTGTACACCATCGCTTATAAACATATTATACACGCACCTAGTCTGCCAGAGCACAAGATGACACAGCACAAAAAATTGTTAGTGTTGCCAACTTAGAGACTAGCCACTGGTGTTGTCCCGATACCAATATTATTTTGATACTTTTGGGTACTTTTCTAAATGAAGGGGACCACAAACAATTGCATTATTGGCTTTATTTTAACAAAAAAATCTTAGGGGTACATTAACATATGTTTGTTATTGCAAGTTTGTCCTTAAATAAAATTGTGAACATACTAGACAACTTGTCTTTTTAGTAGTAAGTAAGCAAACAAAAGCTCCTAATTTAGCTGCTGACGTACAAAACCCCGTTTCCATATGAGTTGGCAAATTGTGTTAGATGTAAATATAAACGGAATACAATGATTTGCAAATCATTTTCAACCCATATTCAGTTGAATATGCTACAAAGACAACATATTTGATGTCAAACTGATAAACATTCTTTTTTTTTCAAATAATCATTAACTTTAGAATTTGATGCCAGCAACACGTGTACAAAGAAGTTGGGAAAGGTGGCAATAAATACTGATAAAGTTGAGGAATGCTCATCAAACACTTATTTGGAAACATCCCACAGGTGAACAGGCACATTGGGAACAGGTGGGTGCCATGATTGGGTATAAAAGTAGATTCCATGAAATGCTCAGTCATTCACAAACAAGGATGGGGCGAGGGTCACCACTTTGTCAACAAATGCGTGAGCAAATTGTTGAACAGTTTAAGAAAACTTTTCTCAACCAGCTATTGCAAGGAATTTAGGAATTTCACCATCTACGGTCCGTAATATCATCAAAGGGTTCAGAGAATCTGGAGAAATCACTGCACGTAAGCAGCTAAGCCCGTGACCTTCCATCCCTCAGGCTGTACTGCATCAACAAGCGACATCAGTGTGTAAAGGATATCACCACATGGGCTCAGGAACACATCATAAACCCACTGTCAGTAACTACAGTTGGTCGCTACATCTGTAAGTGCAAGTTAAAACTCTCCTATGCAAGGCGAAAACCGTTTATCAACAACACCAGAAACGTCGTCGGCTTCGCTGGGCCTGAGCTCATCTAAGATGGACTGATACAAAGTGGAAAAGTGTTCTGTGGTCTGATGAGTCCACATTTCAAATTTTTTTTGGAAACTGTGGACGTCGTGTCCTCCGGACCAAAGAGGAAAAGAACCATCCGGATTGTTATAGGCGCAAAGTTGAAAAGCCAGCATCTGTGATGGTATGGGGTGTATTAGTGCCCAAGACATGGGTAACTTACACATCTGTGAAGGCGCCATTAAATACTGAAAGGTACATACAGGTTTTGGAGCAACATATGTTGCCATCCAAGCAACGTTACCATGGACGCCCCTGCTTATTTCAGCAAGACAATGCCAAGCCACGTGTTACATCAACGTGGCTTCATAGTAAAAGAGTGCGGGTACTAGACTGGCCCTGCCTGTAGGTCCAGACCTGTCTCCCATTGAAAATGTGTGGCGCACTATGAAGCCTAAAATACCACAACAGAGACCCCCGGACTGTTGAACAACTTAAGCTGTACATCAAGCAAGAATGGGAAAGAATTCCACCTGAGAAGCTTACAAAATGTGTCTCCTCAGTTCCCAAACGTTTACTGAGTGTTGTTAAAAGGAAAGGCCATGTAACACAGTGGTGAACATGCCCTTTCCCAACTACTTTGGCACGTGTTGCAGCCATGAAATTCTAAGTTAATTATCATTTGCAAAAAAAAATAAAGTTATGAGTTTGAACATCAAATATGTTGTCTTTGTAGTGCATTCAATTGAATATGGGTTGAAAAGGATTTGCAAATCATTGTATTCCGTTTATATTTACATCTAACACAATTTCCCAACTCATATGGAAACGGGGTTTGTATATGTACAGTAACATATTGTGTATCATTCTATTATTTTGTCGACATTATTAAGGACAAGTGGTAGAAAATGAATTATTAATCGACTTGTTCATTTACTGTTAATATCTGCTTACTTTCTCTTTTAACATGTTCTATCTACACTTCTGTTAAAACGTAATAATCACTTATTCCTTCTGTCGTTTGATACTTTACATTAGTTTTGGATGATACCACAAATTTGGGTATCAATCCGATACCAAGTCGTTACAAGATCCTACATCGGTCATATTCAAAGTCCGGTACTTTTCAGAGGCGGTATAGTACCGAATATGATTCATTAGTATCGCGGTACTCTACTAATACCGGTATACCGTACAACCCTACTAGCCACCAAGATACTCGTTATCAAAAAGAGCGACTAGCTTCAAATATAGTGGAGATTTTTGGGGACTGAAACGAAAGCCTGTAACACACTTCTCACACGAGCACTCTGTGTTGCTGTGGGCTGAGGGCTGGGCGATTATATGGTTGTGATTGTTGATCGTGATTAACTTGAGTTCGATCACGGTAATCAGCTGTTAGGAAATGTCCTCGATCAAACATGGCAGAAACGTCTGTTTAGAAGTTACCGCAGTAGTAAACAGCAACGATGCTTTGTATAATCTGCACAGATCAATCCACCTTTATTGAGCGTGATCCCTGTTTGAGTCTGTGAATGTGTGTGTGTTTGTGCATGTGTCCGTTGTGCGCGACCATCTAGTTCCACTGTCGCGAAAGTCAGCCTCCTCACGACGTAATTAATGTGCCACTTCCCCTTACACAGCTGGAAGTGCAGCGCAGTAGATCAAAATAGAGTAGAATAAAGAAAAAAAATAGAAAAAAAATATTATGACTAACACTAGCATAGAAGTTGAAACATAACATTTAAAAGGAGCAGCGACTTGAGTTTCACTATCTGCTGCAGCTCACCAGTAATCCTGCCCCGAATGCGGACTTGCAGGCACTCAGAGAACGTCTATGTGACTATATTGGTCCCGATTGACAGAATAAACACACCCACTAATTTGGTCAGAAAAAGGAATTTTTACATCAAACTATTTTTTA